>NW_018224288.1:424358-428658 GCF_001263595.1 Phalaenopsis equestris
AAGTTCCAAAAGGACTAGTAAATGTTGTCTTTTCTTGATCCTCAGAAGCAATAGGAATTTGATGGTATAACCGGTATATCCATCTAAAAAATAAAAATATTTGTGCCCAGCAAGTCTATCTACTATTTGGTCTAAAAAGGGTAAAGTGAAGTGATCTTTCCTAGTGGTAGTGTTTAATTTTCTATAATCAATGCAAATATGCCACCTAGTAACTTGTCTGGTAGGTATTAATTCATTATTTTCTTTTGTTTCAACAGGCACTCATCCTTTCATAGGAACACAATGAACTGGACTTACCCAAGCACTATCTGAAATAGGATACATGATTTCAGCGTCTAACCATTTCAAAATTTATTTCTTAACTACTTCTTTCATCATTGGGTTTAATCTCCTTTGGGGATCAACTCTTGGTTTATATTGTTCATCTAGTTAATTCTATGCATATAAATCAAAGGACTGATTCCTTTAATATTAGCTAAGGTCCATCCAAAGACTTTCTTATATCTTTTCAAAGTTTCCAAAAACTGTTGTTCTTGCCCTTTGCTCTTGCAAATCATTTAATTTTGAAGATATAATAATAGGTAATGTAGATGAGTCTCCCAGAAACATATACTTTTTTAAGTGGTTAGACAATATTTTCAACTCAAGTTCATATGGTTTTATAATTGACAAAACTAGATTCTTATCAGCATTTTTTGTAATATCCAACATCTCAAATCTTCCCTGAACATAATCTAATTCTTCATTTTTTATTTCGTCAAAAATAACTTCATCACTATATTCAAATTGTTCTTTTTCTATAGAATGTTCTTTAAAATGCTCATTCAACAGATGTTCACTAATTTCCATGCGAAAACATTCATTTTCTCTTTCAACAGTAGGGTATTTCATAGATTTTGTAATGTTAAAAGTCACTTCTTGATCGTTAACTCTCATAGTTAATTCTTGTTTTTGAACATCTATCATAGCTTTTTCAGTAGCTAAAAATGGTATCCCAAAAATGATAGGAATTTCTTTATCTTCCTCCATATCTAACATAATTAAATCTACAAGGAAGATAAATAGGAAAGATAAATTTATCATGCCTTATATATCGATCAAACTTTTACTAACACATCTTCTATAACTCCCTTAGGATATGTAACTGAACGATCCACTAACTAAAAAGTTGCAGAAGTATGTGAGACTTCTCCTAATCCTAATCTTTTAAAAATTGATAGAGGCATAAGATTAATGCTGGCTCCCAAATCACATAAAGCTCTTCCATAAAATTTTTCACCGATAGCACATGGTATAGTGAATCTACCAGGATCTTTTAAAGGATCTTTTAAATTTTCGGGAAGCTTTTTCTGATTAATTGCACTACACTCTTCGCTAAGTGCAACAGTTTCATTATCAGTGAACTTCCTTATCTTGTTCTGAATATCTTTCATAAATTTCACTTAATTGGGCATTTGCTCTAAAGCTTCTACGAAGAGAATATTTACCGTTAATTTCTTAAGAATTTCTAAAAACTTCAAAAATTGTTTATTCTGTTTGTGTTGCTTCAATCTTTAAGGATACGATCGTGGAGGTTTCTCCACAGTAATTTTTATTGGTGTAAGTGGATATTATAAATATGGGAATTCATGATCCTTTTCTTTTTCTATATCCACTTTCTCTTTTTTAGTTTTCATTTCTTTATGCACTCTTGTTTCCAATTCTTTTCCACTTTGTAATTGTATCGCTTTTATCTGTTCTTTTCCTCGATCTTTAGGATTTGGTTCCACAGCAATAGGAGAAGTTCCTAATACTCGGTTACTAAGCGCCGTAGCGATATGCCCTAATTGATTTTCAATATTCTTAAATTTTCAATATTCTTTGATTTTCAATATTCTTAATAGCAGTTCCTTGATTTTGTAATTGATTTCCTTGAATTTGTAATTAATTTCCTTGATTCTGCAATTGTTGACTTATGTTAAATATCAGCTCTTCCATAAACAACTTTTTTTCCTTAATTTGAGTATTACTGTTAAATTCTGGAGGATAAGAAGGTCTATAATTAACATTTCCTTAGTTGGATGAATTTCTTAATGGGTTCACTAGGTTGTTCGCCCATTGTTGATTTGTAGCACAATTGTTATGCCAATTAAAATTTGGATGATTCTTCCAACCTGGGTTATAATAGTTTGAATAAGGATTGTTTGGTCTATTAATAGCATTTACAGTCTCATACAAAGGTTGAACATCCACAAATTGCTCAGATGAATTCTCTTCCATCATAGTAGGTGTTGGAGAATAATTCACTCCATAATGATCTAATATCCTCCATAATACTCCATAATGATCTAATATCTTTGATATTGCAGCAATCTGCAAAGCTAACATAGATATTGCATCGAAATCATGGATACTAGCTACTCTTTTTGGATTTACCATTTTAGAGGATCATTGAAAATTGTTGGTAGCCATTTCTTCTATTAACAAATAAGTCTCATCAAAAGGTTTTGACATTAAAGATCCGTCAGCCGCAGCATCTATAATCGATCTAAGTGATCCCACTAATCTATTATAAAAAGTTTGAATTATCAACCAATCTGGTAACGAATGATGTGGGCACTTCCTAAGAGGATCTTTAAATCACTCTCAAGCTTCATATATCAACTCTCCATTAATCTGACATAACGATCTTATGTCATTTCTAAGTTTAGCAGTTTTGGATGGAGGAAAATATTTAGAAAGAAATGTCTGTGAAATTTCTCCCCAAGTTCTAATAGATCCTAGGGCTAACAGATTTAACGACATCTTAGCCTTATCTCTAAGTGGAAAAGGAAAAAGTCTAAGTCTAACAATATTGTTTGAAACTCTGTCATATTTAAAGATAGCTCACAGTTCTAAAGAACTAGCGAGGTGTAAATTAGGATCTTCATTTGGTGTACCTCCAAATTGATTATTTTGTATCATTTGGATAATAGCAGGTTTAAGCTCAAATGAATTAGCAGCTACATCAGGATTTTGGATAGATAAGTGAATTTCATCTGCTGTAGGATTTGCATAATCTCATAGAAGTTTAGGTTGGTGTTTATTTTCTATTCCTTGATTGTTTATGTTGTTTTCCATTGTATAAGAATTTCTAGGTTCTCTTCTCAATCTTCTAATTTTTCTAACAGTGCGTTCTAATTTCGAATTGTAGGTTATATGATTTTCAGGTCAAAATTTACGCATATAATTTGAAATCAGTACACAGAAAGCAGTTAACTAAATATGAAAATAAGTTACAATTCAAGTAAAAAATTTTTGATAGTCCTAATTTGTTCGTTACTCTAATTATGATTCTTGTTTACTCCCCGACAACGGCTCCAAAAATTTGACGGTGACTTTATATATGCTTAAAAATATAAGTATTTAATTCTGCTGCTAAAAGATTTAATTCCTCAGCAACGACACCAAAAACTTGACAACGGTTATAGATTTGATAAAGATGTGTATATAAAAGATTCAATAATGGTAAAGTCACACTTATCAATGCAAGTATACGTATCACTCAAGTAATATAGGGCTCTAATGGAGTCCTAGATATCGATCCCATAGGGAGTAATATTAGAACTACGAACTAAGATTTTAGAAAAGCAATACTTAATTGGAATAATGGAATTCAAATTTTTTATCTATGACTAATATACAATTGAAATAAACATGTAAGTTTAATAACTCTTAAATAACTAATTATACTAACAAAGTTTTGAATGTGATATTCAATATATAAGACAGCATCCTTCTCCTTATCAAGAAATTATAGTGAATGGATAAAGTGAATCAGTTCAAATTGGATTGTACCAAATAGAAGCATACCTATTATTGAATTTTTGTTGCAGGCATAAAGAACATTGACTAATCCTATGCTTGTTTACTGAATCTGCGGCTAGGCTAGGAGGATACCGGCTGTCAGTTCGGAGCCCCCATGTTCCCCTCGCTTGAGGGCTAACATCTACACTTCAGTACCCAGATGATAGGACCAAATTAGGGATTTTAGTTTATCACTCTAAAATCTCCAATTCTACGCCCGATAATTTTATTTCCCTATTTATTTACACTCAACTTCCAAGGGCTTTGACCTCCTTGAATCTTGGATGTTGAATCACCTCCTTGAATCTTGGATGTAATCTTCACTTTAGTTGTAAAACTCAACATATTTTAACAAATCAATTGGCCAGACTGAAAGTAAATTTAGATTGAATTGAAAAGATCAGCACAACTTCTTTAACATTATCATGGCTCAACCAATTTAAATCACCATTTCTAAATCACCATTTCAAAAATC
>NW_018224288.1:428717-433521 GCF_001263595.1 Phalaenopsis equestris
ACTCGACACAACAAAACTCGACACAACAAAACTCGGAATTCATATAAAAAAGCAAAGTCATACAAACTACCACAATGAATAAACACTTATCTTTAATTCCTCCCTAAGCAAACTCCTCAAAGTTCCTCTGAATCTTTTCTTTTCTTTACAACACACAAAATTCCTCTTTGAAGCGGTAAGGAGGAAGAAATCTCTCACTTTCTCTCCATTCTTACAATCTCTCGAAGAATTCCTCACAATTAAACACACTACTGGACCTCTCTAACCTTCGAGGTCTTTAACTCTTAAGTCTCTTCCCTAACACCTTTTTCATTTTTGGACAAAGTCTTCTCTTTAAAGATATGGATGAGTTTTCCCAAGAGTTTCCTAAGCATCCCTCCAGAAATCATCCACATTCAATGCATTTTGGGACATAACCACTGATCTTGCCATCGGTAGCCTCGAGGGCGTTGTCTGTGAGCCTTCTAAATTATTAGATCTGGAGACTCGGGAATTTCTCGTCGTCGACGCCCTAGTTTAAATCTTCACATTTTGGTCCTTTTTGCTCCAAATTTGCTCCTTTTTGCCTCTTTTTGCTCCAATGACCCTAATTCATCATTCCTGCAATAAAACATAAAAAATATCTTTCTTTAAAGTGTAATATCATCAAAAATAGTGTAAAATAGGTATGAAAATCTCAACATATTTTCCTTTGGTCAGCCATCCTTCTCTTTCTCTTTGTTGCCTTTCACTTTCTCAATCTCTCTCTAGCATTCTATTCATCTTCTCTCTCTTTTCTCTTAGTCTCTCTAACTAGAGACAAAGAGATCAGAAGTAAAAAAGAGGGAGGGAGAAAATGTTGAAGAGAACATCTTTACATGGAGATAGATTGGGAGGCGGGTTGATAGATGGATATAAAGAAGGAGAGTGATCGAGATAATTAGAGATAGGGAGAAGAAAAAAATAGATGATAAGAGAGATGAGGGAGGAAGAGAGAGAGAAAACAGAGAAGAGAGGGAGTGAGGGAGGAAGGGAGTGGGAAAGAGGGAGAAAGGGAAAGTGGGCAGAAGTATGGAGAGTGAGAAAGAGAGAGCACAAGAGGGAGATTGAGAGAATATTGATATCAATCTCTTTCCCGCTTCCCTCTCTATCACTCTCTCTCTCAAACTATCAATTGATCTCTCCCTCTATCTATTCTTTCTCTCACTCACTATCTATCTCTTTATCTATCGTTCTCTTAAACCTAGCTTTTTATCTCCCACTCACTCTCACTCTTATTAACTCTTCACTCTCCCTCAATTTCTCTTTCTTTCTCAAGATCTTTCATGCTCAAAATTTCTTTCTCTAACTCCCTTAATTAATCTCTCTCACTATTCTCTCACTTGGTCTTTCTTTCTCTTATCTCGTCTTTTTCTCTCTCTCTAAGCTATCAAACTATCTCACTCTTCTGATCTCTATCACTCTTTCTCTCTTGATTTCTCTATCTCTTTATCTCTCCTCACTCTATTGTTTCTCCCACTCCTAATATCTCCTCATCTCTATCTGTCATTGTAAGAGATAGGAAAAGTGAGAGGTTGATAGTATGGGAGAGAGTGTGTGTGATGGAGAGGGAGAGAGGAGAGATAGAGAAGAGAAGAGAAATAAAGAGATTACGAGAGAGATAGTATGAGATAGGTAGCAAGGGGGATATCTCTCTATATCTCTTTCTTTCTCTTTATCCTCTTACATGCTCTCTCTCACTCGATGGAAGAGAGCTAAAAGGGGAGGGAAGCCATGAGGGGAATTGAGAGAGAGAGAGAGAGCTTGATATAGAGAGTTGGATTGAGAGAGAGCGTGTGTGAGAGAGGGAATGCAAAAGGCATAGAGAGGTAGGAGAGAGATGGTTAGAGTGGGAGAGAGTTAATGTTAGAAAGGGATAATTATAGAGAGAGAAAAGAGAAAAGGAAGGGAGAGAGAAGAATATGATAGAAACTGAGAGAGTGAGAAGTGAGAATTAGAGAAAGAAAGAGTGATAGAGTGGGTGAAGAGGGTGAGTCATAGGGGATGAGAAAGAGATGTGAGAGAGATATAATGATCAATAGAGAAGGGAGGGATAGAGTAAGTTCAAGAAGAGAGTAAATTTGAAGAGAGAGAGCGTGTGTGAGAGCTAGAGTGGGAGAAAGTTAAAGTTAGATAGAGATAGAGACAGCTAGATAGAAAGAGATAGAGTGATAAAGAGCAGGAGAAAAAGTGGAGAAAGAAAGAGAAGATATGAGAAAAAAGAAAGTCTGATATAGAGAATAGTGAGAGCGAGAATGAGTGAGTGAAGTTGGAATAACGAGAAAGTGAGAGAGAGAGAAAGATAGATAAAGCAAAAAAGAGAGAGAAATGACATTAGGGTGATAGAGTGGAACAGAGAGAGAGATGAGGTAAGAGAGAAATTAAGAGTGAGTGAGAGAGAGAGACCAAGAGAGAGATTATGGAAAGATAGTGGAGAAAGACAAAGAGAGATAGTGAGAAAGTTAAAGAATGATGAGGTGGTAGAGAGAGAGAGGGATAAAGACGAAGGGAGGGAGCCAAAAGAAAGAAGAGAGAGTGTGAGAGGTTGAGAGGGATAGAAAAAAAGTTAGATAAGAGAGAGATACTGTTGACCTTACTTTTGGTTGAGGTATAAACTTCTTTAGTAGCCTAGGTCTAGCCATAGGACTTTCCTATTTACTAGTCTTAGAAAACTAGAAAAAGTACCCTCACTATTAGAAACTCAAAACTCTTTTCTTTACTCAACTTGAAGTTCCACATATTTGTCCTAACCTCTAATATTTAGAAGGTAACATCATTATTGGGAAGCTCAAGAAGAGTTCCTATAGGGTTACTTGGCCTTAGAATTGACCCTGAGTGTTGATTCGGAACTAAAGTACACTATACCCTCACCATATCTTCACAATACCCTCACAATACCTTGGCTAAGACCAATATATGAGGACCCAAAATGGGATTTCATTGGTCTATGACTCATTTAAAATAGTTCTCTGTACAATTCTACTTGAAATGCCCAACATGGTCTTTTGCCCCTAGGCACCTCCAAATTACATAACTGCCCTTGGGACCCAAATTTGGCCAAAATTCTCAAATTTTTGTCAAAATACCCAAAATTGATCAAAAATTATTCCAAACATTTTGAATATATCCACATTTGCCAAAATTGACATAAATTTCCAAAAAATGGCCAAATTACCAAAATGCCCCTCCATGGCCCAAAAATCCAAAAATTCCCAAAAAATCCCAATAAATCCAAAATATTCCTAATTTCATTTTGTTCCACTAGACCATGATCTAATTTGGTCAATTTGACCACCTTTGACCAAAACCCCCAATTAGCCCCAATATTGGCTAACACCCCAAATCTCAATAATTGAATGCCTTAAACCTCAAATTGGCATCCAATTTTTATTGAAAATCCTTTATAAGGTCATTTTTGACCAAATACAACAATTAATTTGAGCTTAGCACAAATTTAGCCCAAGTTTGACCCAAGTTAATCCCTGCATGCTTAATTTAGGTCTAAAACCAAAACCCATCAAAACCCATTCAAATTGACCATCAAGTCAACTTCAAAACAATTTTCATCCTTCATGAAAATTTCCTTCATAAAAATTTTTCTTCCTTCATAAAAATTATTTATTATGATATTTTACACCAAATATAACAATTAATTTGAGCTTAGCCCAAAGCTATCCCAAGTTTGACCCAAGTTTAGCCCTGCATGCTTAATTTAGGTCTAAAACCAAACCCATCAAAACCCATTCAAATTGACTACCAAATCAACTTTAAAACTAATTTAATCCTTCGTGAAAATGGTTCATTATGATGTTTTACACCAAACACAACAGTCAATTTGGACTTAGCCCATGGCTAGCCCAAGTTTGACCCAAACTTAGCCCGACATGCTTAAAATGGCTCAAAAATAAAAAATCCACCAAATTGATTAACCAATTGACCTCAAAATGACTTTCACTCTTCATGAAAGTTGTTCCTCATGGTCTCTTACACCAAATGACACTTTTAATTGGGCCAATTGGCATGCCTAACCTAGTTCAAACACAAGATTTGGTCATATGCACCTTTTTGGACTTATGGTCAAATCCAAACTAATTGAGCTTGGTATGGTCAAATGGTCAAATCCTTAACTCATCCTAGACTCTTGGGTTGAGTTTAAAGCTAGCCATACACCAAACCCATGGTTAAGCTTGATATTTATCTCATGGGTAAATTTTTTTAAAAAAAATTCTTAAAGGGATAATAAAGAGGTTAAATCAAGGTATTTCCCATAACACATGTCCATACCCTATGGTGCCATTTTTACTGAGCATCATAAGATTTAACCATGATCCAACCCTTGGTTAGCCACCTTAACCCAAGCTAAATCCCAAAACCGTGAGCTCTGACATGGCCAAAACCCAAACTCATGCCAATAAGCCACCTCAGCCCAAATTGAGCTTAGGGATCCTCTGCTTGCCACTTAAGCAGTGGGGCTAACCCCTCCATTGGCCAGCTAAGCCTTGCCTTAGCCCATTTCTATAAAATCCACCCCCACGGCCATGAATAGTGGGGTGGTAAAAAAATTTCATCAATTTCGCCCTCTCAAATCCACCATGGCAATCTAATTTTGAGCTTGAATTTATGCCCGAAACCAGGACAAATTCTAATCTCAACCTACACAGTACCAAACCCCCAATAGATTGGCCCTATAACTTCACAACAATGAAAGAAGCCAAACCCCCATCAATTCCCCCTCTGAAACAGTCTCTACCATAGCTCTCAACCAACACCCAAAATCGGCCTTGAT
>NW_018224288.1:433579-434925 GCF_001263595.1 Phalaenopsis equestris
ACATAGGCTTTACACCAGAGCCAGAGGCTTCATCCCTAAGCTCTTTGGGATCTAACGAAGGTGTGAAGAATCTCTGATTGAGGCTAAACCTCTCGGAGCAAAGGTATAACTCACTTACTTTCCCGAGCCTTCACGAGCTCTACATTTACAATGGTTTGATTTCATAGCATGTTTACCATATGGATATATTCGTCTCTTCAAGAAGAACATTTTAAGAAAATATCCATCAAAATCCATTAAGAAATAAGAGATATAATAAGATTTTACAAGGGACGGCTCCAGGTTAAGGCCATTGTGGACGATGAACGGATGTCGTCCATCTTCGCGTGTATTGAATGGACGGCGGAAATCAAGCCGGATGATCATCCGGAACGAAACAGCGGGACGCGTGGCAGCGCGGGGGGCGGCGTCGAATAGGAGCGCGCCGCGTGGCTTTTGGACGGATCCGAGGATCCAGTCAGCCCGCGGTTTGAATAAATAAATAGGATATTTGATAAATTTAGAAAATAGCTCTTAAACTTCAAAAATCCATATCTTTGCATAGAAAATTCATAAAAATAAAATAAAAATACCCACTTGCTCAGTGAACAGAGGAGAACCATGTGGAATTATTTTCACATTAATTTGATGCAAACATTATTTTAAAAAACGAATTCGGGTTAGAGGTTTTTCAATTCTCCATTCATATGTGATTATCACCATGACCCCAAATATTTATATGTTGTAGCCTCTGTCTAGGTGCACAATTTGAGCATTTTTCCAAAGACATAAGAGATCTCTAGACAGGGATCTTAATTTTCTAAGTTTTTATACATTTTCTACTCAAATAACATTTTCTACCTAAGTTTTTATACATTTTCTACTCAAATAATTATAGAAAATTGTATGTGACTTAAAAAATTCTATCAAAATTTACCTAAGTTCCCTATGGCCAGAGTAGTCTTAATTTCAAAAGTTAAAACATTAATGTTTTGAGCAAACTCTAATTTTCTCAAAACATTTAATTTGAAGCACACAGAGATCAAAATCACTTGATTTTTATTCTCCAATGTGGCTCATAAGTTAGAGAATTCACCATAAAAATTTCAAGTCATTTTGAGATCATTTAATATTTTTAATTGATTTTTAAAAGTGACCATTATATTTGAAACTTAAATGATTTTTAAAAATCAAAATATAATTCCAAAAATTACCAAACTTAGTTTTTTGAGTTCTCTGATATTAGTGGGATTTATTAAAAATAAAAATATATTTAAAATAAAAACTTGATTTTTAGGTTATTTTTAATTATTTTTAATAATTAAAAATAATAAAAAAAATCATAAAATATTAAACTCATGGAAATG
>NW_018224288.1:437490-438821 GCF_001263595.1 Phalaenopsis equestris
ATGTCCTTACTATTTGAACTCCTTGAAGGTAATTTTTCTTGATTTTTATCGAGAGTATTCTTAGGTAACTTCAGTTATCTATGATGTAATTAACTATAGGGGCTTGCCCTTATAGGAAGCTTTTCCCGAACCCAGCATAATATAAACCCTATTTAATTCCTTATATTAAATAGGGAAACTTGTCGGCCAATACATTGGTTTCGCAGATCAAACGAATGTCATAACTTTCTTTAGTTTATTTGATTTAGCCTCACCCTTAACTCTTGTATTCATCCTTCAGGATAGATACAGGATTTGAGGTAAAGCGCTCTTTCATCTAAACTATGAAAATTATGGGGTCAGTTTGACTTCATCTTTTTTCAAACCTAAAATTTTTGAAACGTCCTTCCGAAGCGGGCGACGGGATTTCAATTCCGATGACTGACAGCTTCTTACGGGCAAACCCCACACCAAAAATAGTGCCGACAGCTTCTGGCGACTCCGCTGGGGATAAGCTTTTATCTCCATTTAAGTCAAGAAAAATATATCCTCATATATTGGTAATGTGTCCATGTTCCCTTTGGACTAGATTACCTTTCTTTCGTTGGCATATTTTACCCATTTCTGGTTTGGGAAAATATGGTCAACTATTTTGACCTTCAGGATTACCTGTTCAACCATCCTGGGATAGAGGAATTCAGAAGGCCATTAAGGACATCCTGATCTTTATATAGGGTCGGACCCCCAATAAGTGTGTAGATGGACTAGTTCCACCTTGGCATTGTGTAAAGTGGGTCCCGCACTGGGTCCTTAAATATTACAATTTTGTAAATTAAACTAATACTACATAAATTTTGAAAATTTTAAAATTTTCATTAACCTGGTCTTTAGACTTTCCCTTTGTTAGTTTTAGTGTTTGTGCTAAAACTACAATACTTACAATACTTAACTGACCCCAGCACTTTCTTTTGCAAAGTTGCTGCAATGACCTACCCAACGCTAACATTTAACATTCACCTGCCACCTGCCAACAAGCCGCGAGGCCCGCAACGTTGCTACTACCATCAAGTTTGGAACAGGATTTGAAGAACTTGAGGTCACCCTCGGGAAGGCTCCTTTTGTTGTTGTGAAAGTTGCTCCTCCAGAAGTACAAGAGCAAGCTGCCGAATTCAACTTGAACTCCCTTGATGACTTTCCTGTTCACAAGAAAATCAAAACCTCTGCTACTGTTGTCTTAACACTAACAAAGACAGTTGTCCCCACTACTAAGGGAAAGAAAATCGTGATAAAAAAAAATTCGATTGAAGGGTTAGCTAACTTACCTTCAACATTCAAAATCGGATCAAGTTCAA
>NW_018224289.1:0-393 GCF_001263595.1 Phalaenopsis equestris
CATAAGAATCTCCGTTACATAAACATAATTAATAAGTTAGTATTTATTGTTTTAAATTTTATATTTTTTATTTGATTATAGTTTAGAAATTTAATTTTGATTACATCTCAACAATTGCAATTAGTGACAGTGATTTTAATTGACTTTCTGTGAATTTCCTAGCAAATTTGTCATTTCCAATTTAAACCTTCCCCATAGGATCCATATTTGGGGCTTAAATAGAAAGTCCATTATTACTTGATAACGATATGTATACTTTCATAGAATCTAAATATTAATTGAATATATTTAATTAAATTTTATACAATCTACCACAACAAAGAAAGTCGGATCAAGTTTTTGGCGTCGTTGCGTGGGAAAGGTAACAGTTGAATTAAATAGTTTTGATAAATT
>NW_018224290.1:0-753 GCF_001263595.1 Phalaenopsis equestris
AAATTGAATGCCCTAACCCAAAAATTGACACCCATATTACATTAAAAACTCTTCATGACATTCCTATGGTTCATTTACAACCATCAATTTGGACTTAGCCCAAACATAGCCCAATCTAGGCCCAAGCCAAGTCCAAATTGATCAAAATCCCAAAATCCTTCAAATTGAGCTTCCAATTGAACTCAAAATCATTTCAATCCTTCACTAAAAATCTTCATGACAATCATTTACACAATGTTGATCAATAAATTAATCTCAAAGTCATGCCTAGGCTAACCTAAACCCAACTTTTAGCCATGTTGACCCAAATTGGACCCATACACAAAAATTGACTTAGTCATCCTAAAGTCACAAAATTAAGGTTTCCATAGCCACTAAGCACACCTTATTGACCAAAATAAACCACCTTAAACCACCCAAGTGAGCTATGAACCAATGGTCCCTTTATTTAAGGAATATTTGCCATATTTGGGCCTCATCTAAAATTAATTTTCCATCATCACTTACCATTGGGAGTAAATCATAATTAACTCTCCCTGACCTCACTGAGCCAAGAAGAGACTGGCACCTGCTCAGCCAAAAAAGTAGCCACATCGAGGGAACCCAAGTGACCAAAATGTAAAATTGAACCTCTCTGACTTGGCTCACTCCCATTGGTCATTAGAGCTTTTCTTCCCTCAACCTCAACAAGCTTTAGCACCCAACTCTAAGCCGTGAACTCCACTAGACAGCCATGACTTTAAATGGATGTCT
>NW_018224291.1:0-3022 GCF_001263595.1 Phalaenopsis equestris
TGTGAGAGAGAGAAAAAGAGAATGAAAGATAGAGAGCGATAAAGAGAAAAAAGTGAAAGATGGGGAGAGAAAGATACAACATGAGAGAGAATGAGAATAAGGGAGAAACACGTAGACAGATAAAATCGTTAGAGAGAAGTGAGCCACAAGAAGAGGTAGAGCAATTTTCTTTATTTTTTCTCTCCCCTCACTTCAATACCTCTGGAGAATATCTTTGTTAATTCTCTCTCTCTCTCTCTCGCTCACTCATTCTCTATCATGTTCCTACCTTCCCTCCCTCTCTACTCTCTACTTCTAAATCATGCTCACTCTCACTCTCTCTCACTTTCTCTTACTGTCCTTCTCCATCTCTCTCCTCCTAAGTTCTCACGCTTTATCTTTCTGGATGTCTCTTCCTCTCTTATTTTCTCTCACTCTCTATCCCTCCCTTCCTCCTATCTCTTTCTTGCTTCTCTTTCTTCCTCTACCTCTAGCACCTTTTTCTTACCTTCTCTCTTTGTTTCTCTCACTCTCACTCTATCCCACTAATTGTCTCTCATTATTTCTCTAATTTATCTCTTTGTTACCATCTTCTCTCTCTCCCACCTAATCTTTCATCTTCACAATCACTCTCTTTCTCTCATACTCTCTCTCACTCCCTCTCTCACACACTCCCCTCTCATGTTCTCTCACATTTCTTCTCTCCCTCCTTCCCTCCCTCCCTCTACCATCCCTCACTAGAGCACTCTTACTCTTCTCTCTCTTCTTTCTATCACTCCTATATCTCTCTCACTATCATTAGAAGGGTGAGAAAGTGGAAGGGACAATGCCTATCTCTCTTCCTCACCATCTATCTCTCTCACTTTCTCACTTTCCCTCACTCTATCCCTCTCTCCCTTCCCTTCACTTCCCCTATCTCACTCTATCTCTCTTGCTCTTCTTTCTCTCATTCTCTCTCTCTCTCACTCTCCCAATCTCTTTGTCTCTCTCCTGATCACATCTACATCTCTCTACATTGCTCTCTTAGTGACTCTTTTCTCTCTCCCCCTATTTGTTGACCCTATTTTCACTCTCTCATTCTCTCTCACTCTCTTTCTAACATCCCCTCCCCCTCTCTATCTCTCCCTCTACCTCTCTCTCATTATCTCACTCTCATTCTCTCCCATACTCTTTCCATGTCTTTCATTATTCTCTCCCCCATTTCTCTATCTTTCTCTCTTCCTCTCCCAATCTCTCTACCTCTACCTCTTCTCTCATTCTCTCACTCTCTCTCTAACATTCTCTCTCCCTTTCTATCTCTCCCTCTACCTCTCTCTCATTATCTCACTCTCATTCTCTCCCATACTCTTTCCATGTCTTTCATTATTCTCTCCCCCATTTCTCTATCTTTCTCTCTTCCTCTCCCAATATCTCTCCCTCTACCTCTTCTCTCTTTCACCCTCCATCTTCTATTTTAAACCCTCCTTCTATTTGAAACCCATTTGAAACCCTCTCATTCTCTGAAATCTTTATCACTCTCTTTATCTCTCTCTTTCTCTCCACCTTTCTCCTTCTCTGAAACACTCACTTGCTCTCCTTCTCCCTCTCCATCCATCACTCCACTCCCTTGATAGTACAAGAGAGAGATGAGAGAGAGTGGGGGAGTGAGAGAAAAAGTGTGAGAGATAGAATGAGAGATAAAGCTAGAAGAGAGATAGACTGATAGAGAGCATGAGTGATAGAGAGGGAGGGATAGATAGAGATGAGAGAGTGTGTGAGAGAAAGTGTGAGAGCGAGACATATTGGTGTATTCTCTATCTTACCTCACTATCTCACTTGCAATCACTCTTGGTATCACGCTCCAATTATTCTCTCTCACTCTCTCATGCTACCTCTCTCTCTCTTTCTTACTATTAAGGTAGAGAGAGGGAAGTAAAGAGAAAGTGGGTGATGCTCCTCTGTAGTGAGTGAGTGAGTGAGATAAAGAGTGAGTGAGAGAAAGAAAGGGAAGGAGCGAGATATCAAGAGTGAGAGAAAGAGAGAAAAAGTTATGTTGGTCCTATCTCTCTCTCGTGTTCTCCATTTCTCTTTTTCTCTTTTCTCTCTTTCTCACTCTCACTACATTTCACTCTTGATGTCTTCTCTCTCGTCCCCTCTCTATTCTCCCACTTGCTCTCTCCCTTTCTCACTCTCATTATAAGAGACAAGCATACAATAGTGTAAGCAAACGAGAGAGAGGAGAAGAGGGAGAATGAGAGAGAGAAAGAAAGTGAGATAAGTTGGGGTATAAAGATAAGAATGTGTGTGGGAGAGGGAGTGTGAGTGATTGAGTGAGTGAGAGAGTGAAAAAGATAGGGATTGAGAACTAATTCTACTCTCTCATGATCTCTCTTTTATAATCTCTCATTCTCTATTCTCTTTTTTTATCTATCTTCACTCTCTCAAATTATTAGGTCTCTCTTCCCATTTCTTCCAATTAGTAGAGAGAAAGAGATATTAATAGTGAACTAGAAGTGATGTAGTGTGAGAGAGAGGGAGAAAGAGAGAGAGAGGGGGGAGAGAGTGAGAGGGAGGAACATATTAGAGGAAGCAAGAGAGGGACAAAGGCAGAAAATGGGGAGAGAGAGAAAGAGATGGGATAGGAGGGATGGAGGGAGATCCTTTATCATTCTCTCACTAAGACTCTCCCTCATTCCCTCATTCACTTCCTCTCTTTCTCCTCTCTCTCTTGGGCTCTCTCTCTTCCTCTTTTCTTCTCACACACGCTCTCTCTTTTACTATGTCTTTATCTATCACTCTCTTACCCATGTCATTATCTCTCTCCCTCTTCTCCACACCGAATCTCCCTCCCTCTCTTCTTTATCACTATATCTCTCACTTTCTTCTGTCTGTCCCTTCTCTCTCTTGTCTATCTCACTTGCTCTTTCTCCCTCTCGCCCTGCTCTCACTTTCTTCTGTCTGTCCCTTCTCTCTCTTATCTATCTCACTTGCTCTTTATCCCTCTCGCCCTGACTCTGCCTCTGCCTCCGTCTCTTCATCCTCCTCTCTCTCTCTTTTATCTCTC
>NW_018224292.1:0-8590 GCF_001263595.1 Phalaenopsis equestris
TTAACCTTATTGAACTCATCACACCATAAGTTCGTGCAGCAAGCAACCTTTCTACTTGCTTTACCAACTATTATTGTGTTTATGCCAATGACTGGGATTCCCCGTAGCTTGCTCTTCTTTTTAGTGGTTTGCTTCTACTTATTCAAGCATGGCTCAAACAGAAGCCCTTTCAATCATAATTAGTAATAATTGATTTAGGAGGGTGAAACTCAACTTGATCCATATGATGAAGGAATGGAAAAACCCTAAATGTCACTTGTCCTAACTGGTTTTCTCCTTCTAGGTGGCCTTTGAAGTCACCATAATTGTCGATTACTTTTTTATTCTCTTTCTATTCAATAGGAACTAATTTTAATGAGGGAATATGGTACTTTGGAGCCATTTGTAAACTCCTCTACATTTATATATTTCCTAGCCTTCTTTAATAGTCCTATCCTTGAAGGGACTATCTTAGAGCATTTAGATGAGGGCTAATTTTTGCAATTGGAGCATTTTGGTTAAAGCCGTCTAACATTTCCCCTATGAATTGAAAATTGTGCTCGGAGAAAAACTCAACTTATTGTATCTTAGGTAGAGAAGAATCTTATCGCTCTTATGAGACTTCTATAAATTTAAAAGTGAGTGGTTTGTTGCTAATGGGACTTAATGAATGAGACAATATTGGCTGGAATGAATTTAAATAACCAGAAGAATGAAAATTTTTTTTGGCATCCAAAACCACTTAAAAGGGCATCATGTCCTTAAAACTAATCATGTGTTCATCCAGTTCAATTAGTCCCTTGTATGAGTTGAGGTGAAGGACTTTGATCATTGGAGAAATAGATTCTTCTAAAATCTTGCTGGCATATTTTGAGGTAGCCAGTGAAACGACGATTTTGTAGAACTTTAAACTGTCTTACCAGACGCTCATTATTGAACTTAACAGTTTATATATTTTATTTTTATTAAACTTAATAGCTGCTAAACATGAATGACTTGTGTTGAGGATAAGTTCTTTGATAGGATTTTAATTGTAGGTTATGTTCATTCCTTTGATTTTACATTTATATCCTATGTCAAATTGGAGATTGTTTAAACATTTTCAAAGATTAGTGCATTTGATATACCACTAATTCTTCCATGTTAGCAGGAACGTTTTGTGAAATTCTTTTGTTCTATGCTTGCTACGTCCTACGAGGTTTTTAGACGAACATGATCTACAGACTATATTCGTTCACTCTTTTCAGATTAGAGAAATCAAGTCCTTATACCTGTACCACAGCCGGCCAGCTTGGTACCAGTTTATAACCTCAGCATTTTGCCACTTTAACTGGTAAAACCTTCAAGCTTTTCAATGTTTATATGTAAAACATTTCTTTATCTGCTTACTTGGAAGTTTGCGTCAACTTCATTTCTCTTAGGCACTGACTTCACCTTAACTTTACAGGAACCACTTATCCAGCAACCTCTTCTTCTTATATATATTTGGTAAGAGCAAATTCTTGTTCTTCATCAGGTTTTATTCTTCATTTACATTCTTTTTGGTTAATTATTTATTTTATAGGGAAACTAGTTGAAGAGGAGGAGGGCAATTTGGCATTATGGCTTTCTTACATCTTAACCGGTGCCGGTGCCAATCTTGTCTCATGGTTTGTCCTTTCGAGGAATGCGGTATCTGTTGGAGCATCAGGTGCTGTCTTTGGCCTTTTCGCAATTAGTGTCCTGGTAAAGGTAGGTTAATTACCAAAAAATGTGTGGTTAAGATGATTGGTTGTCTGAGCGAATTAAAGCACAATAATTATTTTTGCAGATGTCATGGGACTGGAGAAAAATTCTTGAAGTTCTTATCCTTGGCCAATTTGTTATTGATAAGGTAATGGATCAACTAACTTACTAGAAGATTCTTTGTATTTTCTATCATGAATCCGATAAAATATCCATTTTTGTTCTAATTTTCGAAAATTTAATGTATTTATATTTTTGTTAGATTTTATTCCATTTTGATTGCATTGTGATCTAGAAATTAATTTTATCTTTCACAAAGGTTTAAATTATTAATCTATTCATTCACTATAATCTGTATATCGATTGGAAAACTAACAAACCAAATTGAAGTCTGTCGAGGTTATCATTTTCAGGAAGGTTTTTAAAAAATAGTTTCTCAATGCTTGCTACTGTAAAGGTAAGTATTAGCAGCTTCTGGTTTATGACAGGCCTGCTCTCTTGGAATATGGATATTCACATAAATATGAACAAATTGAACTATTATATTTAAATAAAATATTTAACAAGTAAAATGTCAAAATAGTCCTCTGACTCTTTACTAAGGGCATTTTTGTCCAAAAGTCTGTCAATGTGTCAAATTAGTTCCCATGCTTCTTAATAGGAGTATGTCTCAAGGAGGATTATTTTAGCCAACATTAAAAGAATCAGGGATTAAATTGCCACTTTTATAGACTCTTGGGCTAAAATACCCCCTATATAGAGCGAGGGATTGTTTTGATATTTTCTCGACACTCAAATGAAAGAAAGTTAACACTAAATCTGATATTAATTCTGTTTAATGTTTTTGTTTGGGCTGCTAACATATGTTTATGTGCTTAACCCTGAACTCAAGAAGTTATGGTTGAAGATAAACACCCAACTACTAGTCTAAGTTGGCTCCACCAAAATGTTTTTGTAAAGCTAGCCTCTTCATAAATATGACAGTTTTTTCACTGACCAGTGCTCCATTGATTTTCTTACTTACCATCGAATAACAAACCTTCACTTATCCTCAAAATTCTCTTTTTCTGCGTTTGATATGTGATTGGCATTGATTTTCAGGACTCTAGCATATTAATAATTAAAAACTTGGACATATCTTTTCCAGGTTATGGAAGCAGCACAGGCATCCACAAGGCTGACAGGTCCTCTCGGCCGAGGGTACTCTTTACAGAATGTGAATCACATAGCCCACCTCTCTGGTGCCCTTATCGGTGTTACGCTGATACTCCTCATCAGTCGAATTCCTTCTCATCCCTCCGGTCAAGGTAACAATGTATTAAAGGGAAACAAAGAAAAACCACATTAAATTTTCTTAATGCGCGATTTCAAATTGATAATTCTAATACAAAAGTAAAGTCATCAGAACTTTTTTAAAGTTCTGTGAATCCCCAACCACTTTCTCTCTGCATTTGTAATTGTTTTCTATGTGAGAAAGTATTTTTGACATTTTGTGGAGGGCATTGTGTTTGTACTTTGCTTCCACCTATAAGGTAATGCTCCTCACCTCCACATTATTTAGGAAATTTAAGAGTGTTTGGGATCTATTTTGTTTTAAAAATATATTTATTTGATATGTTTTTATTTTTTAAATTTAAAAAAAATATTTTGAATATTTTTAAAACAGATTGATTTATATTCACATATAGATATGTTTTGTTTCAAGTCAAAAACATAAATAAAACAAAGAAACAAAAACACTAAAAATAAATATCCGAATAATGATCTCAAACGGCCCTGAATATATAAACTACGTATCTAGAATGATATTAGCTTGTCACGACACTTATGTCCATTGAATGTGTTCGTTCCTCTTGATAGATTGTTAATATGTTTTCAAGTTAAGGGTGCGTTTGGGGCAGTTTGTGCTTATTCAGATGAGCCGCTTATCTAGAAATGTGGACTGCAGGGTTTGATCCTGTAAAAAAATCAAGAGTGTTTTCGGATAAGCTGCCCAAGCGCAGTTTCTAAACGGTGAGGCGGCATTTTTAAACGCCGCCGCAGCGGATAAGATGCCCCAAACGGAGGCAAGTAACAGCTCAAGTAGATGAAATATACTATTCTTTGTGTTTTGCGTACCTTGTATAAACCAATATCTCAGCATCTACCCACAAACGGCCAGATCTAAAATGGTCAGATTATGTTACTTAAACAAGAAGTTAAGAAGCATAGCTATTGATGAAAGTGGGCAACTTCATAGCAGTGAATAAATATATTTTCCTAACCATAAAAGCTAAACTCCATTGAAGATGGCTTGATATTTATCTATCAAACATCAGTAACTTTTTAGGATTTAACTTCAATCTCTAGCTCCTTGTATTTCCATCGGATGAAGATGATTAACGTTAAGTGACGTCAAGCATTTTGCTTTTATATCATCATATTTTTATAGCTAGTTTATATAAAATTAAATATGCAGCATTCACATGCCTGACTTTTAATTGCCTATAATTTTGAATATATAAGCAATTAAAGGCTTGTAGAGGGATGCCAGGCATGTGAATTCACACTACAAAAGGCTGCAGACCCAAAAAGAATGAGATCTTAATTGTCTTTAAATTTTTATTACCCAACTCATTTATGCTAAAATTTGAATGAACATAATGGTCACCCAGAAGCACCAAAGGAAAAAAACAAACAACACAAAAGTAAATCTTAACACAAATCACATAATATTTTTTCAGTTTACACAAAATTACAGAATTCAAGAAGCATTTATAAATTATAAAAAGACAGATAAATAATACTCTCAAGCATAAGCAAGTTTGTCTTCTCAACCAAAGCATGAATAAGCTTTTAACCTTCGACTAAATTATGTACATGTTTTACTTCTAAACTAAAACATCTATGATTTATTCCATTAATAGAATCATCTCATTATCACCAACACCATCAGGTGTCTCAAAATGATTAACTTCCAAAATTTTCTCTATTATTGATAGTTTCGTACGATATTGGAAAGCTTCAACAGGTATGCACGTAAGCTCTTGATCTAAGAGCTTGAAGTCCACATTGTCTCGTGATGAATGTTTGCAAACTAAATTATGTAATGTTGCAGTTACTCTAACTATTTTTACTTGTTTTTTGATGGAACATGTTGGCATATCTTGGGGTATGACTCATTAGTTTTTTCATACATTGAATGCTTCTCAATTATACTCTATAATGATGAGTATTGCCTGTTAAATAAATCATTCTCATTTATAACCACTTGGTTGTTGCATTCGAAATCAAGAATGTGGCACTTCGTATCAGAAAATGCTTTAAGAAATTGTATTGCATGGGATATCTAGAATAAAAAAAGTAATATTTTCTTGGATATTATCAGTATTAGGACATCACATCAAATCAGATTTTTCAGAACTTCAATATTGTATTAACTGAAATGTGATATTGGGAATTTGTATTCACGTCTTTGAATTCAAATTTGAGCATGCAACTATTATGGGCACTGCCCACATTCAGCCAGTTAGAAGATGAAACATATGTTGAATTCATAGACTTCTAATATATTTTGTGTTGGAGATCCACAAAGACCAATATACCATCATTAGCTCCTAAGTAGTTCTATTTGAAATGTTTAAATAGTAATTTATTTTTAGTAAAACATGAATATCAAATAAAAAAAATTATATTGTGTACCTTAAGAATGACATGTATTTGAAATAGTTATGTATTTCTCTTGGTGTTCGCCTAAAAGTAAGATTTAGTGGTTTGTGTATTTTGGATGACAATTTTACCAACAAATCTAGCCAAACATTGAAATATCTATTAATAGTCTCAGTTGAGTGTTGAAATTGCTTCGAAGTGGCACACATTGACTCATTATATGACAATATGTACAAAGCAACTAATGCTTCCTTATGTATAAAACTGGATGATTGATGCAAATCATGAATATCTTATAATTCATCAAACAAATCACTAAAATTTTGTGTGAACATTCAAAGCATGATATGAATTCTATCAGATGAATTTCAAGAAACTCACTAATCCATTTGTCACCTATAGAGGAGGATGTCATGCATGGGATCTTACACAATTAAGTTTGGCAGTATCAGTGAAGAGACATATTGTAGTTGCCAAAATTTTTGTTTGTTGTACTGTCTCAACTACTTCATCATCATTTGTTGAATCCATCAAAAAATTTCATGTATGTTAAAAATATAAAACAAATCATTAATGGATGAAAAAGACAGCTAATTATATGAGAATGATAATTGGGAATGAAGTGAAATATTGCAATATAATAAAAAAACAAGTATATTTGAGCATGCCACAAATAGATAAATTAATATACAAATAAAATTTGTTCAAATAGATGTTCAACTGAATACAAGCATAAGCAAATTACAGATTATTACAACAAGTAAAAAGTTAAAGTTGTATGATTATTAAAAAAATAATAATCGATGTAATGTATCCTCTGATCCAACACCATTGTTATAAAAGTATCCCACTTTGTTGGGTCTTCTAGGAGTTTTGTGAAAATTAAATATAATGCATGTCCTCAAAGATAATGAGTGTTGCACAATAGCTTAATGACTTCTACCATTGAAGGATTTACTTGAGTTGTGTGACCTTTAACCTTCATACTAGTATAAGTTGTAACTAACTGATCCCGTTACTGCTTATGTGCACAGTATAACAATGACTTTAATGATCTTTTTCACTTATGTTATCTTACTTTGCAACAGAACCAAAAACTTGATCCTAAAGAAAATAAGAATTTAACTTTTTAATTTATATATATAGATATTGGGATATTATGCAAGTATACGTATCGTTATCAAGTAATATAGGACTTTTTTATTAAGACTTGAATATCAAACCCACAGGGAAATATACAATATGAAAAAACTTTCTATTTTAAGAAGACAATTACTTAAACTATAGATATTTTCGTAAAAAGTAAAATTCAATTCTTTTTGGTATTTTTTTTATATTTTGACAAAACAGTAAAACCTCTAAAGAAAACTTGAGTTTATGTAAAAGAAAAACACTTGATATGAAAATATTTTTTTCCTTATCATGAATCAGTAATAAGTATAGGAATTCTACGGATCCACCTGGACTCTTGAAACATCGCTCCTAGATAAGTTTTCGTGATTGCAGAGCATCACTGTACCTATCTTGAGCTTTAAAACTCACAAATTTGCTTGAATCAAAGTGGCATTTTCCTTTGCTCCTCTTCATTCTTGCTGTCATTCTACAAATATCATAAAATTTCACAATAACTTCAAAAATCAAGTCTAATGCACTAAACGCAACTCATATAAGTATAAACTACAATTTATATGCAATTTCTATAGATTTTTCCTCATTTTTCACCATGAATAGTGATTTTTGAATTCTTCCAAATGTACTCAAAATACATGGTGAAAATCCAAAATTTTTACATAGAAGTGAAGCTCTTACCTCAAGAAATCCAAATCTAGCAAAATCCAATTCTAGCAAATTTTGCTCAATTCCACCAAGAAATCTCCACAAAATAGATTGCCCTAGACTTTCAAATAGCAAACTCGAGAGGTTGAAGGTGACGATGAGAGTAAAAATGACAATTTTTGGGTTTATTTTTCACTTTTAATCAACCACGAACCGGTTTTCGTGAATCGACGCTTAAGCAAGGATAAGTGACGCTTAGGTGTCTGCCTCTCGAGTTACATCGCGCTTAAGCGTGAGAATGTGGTGCTTAGGCGCCAGTGCACGATTTTTGATATTTTTGAACTTAAGTAAAATGCACTATAAGCCTAAGTATACCACCCCTAAATGATCTCATAACACTTAAATGACTATTTTCCTCTCCCTTAACTCCTCTTTTTCTCAAAATTCTCCACTATAACTAATTCAATTCGAGGCTAAAAATAAGACAAATTTTCACAAAAAACAAACATCTGCATTCATTCACGAACAAGTACAAATACATATAACACTTAGTTCTCACTCCAAAAACAGCAGTTAACACTTAACACATAACACATTAAACAACGACTCATAACAAACAAACTCTAACATAGAACTTAATTCCATTTTTCATTTGTTGGGACAAACTCTGGTCTTTCATTAGTCTCTCCTGAGGCAATCAAAATATAAAGTTGATAAAACGGACTGTGGTGACGTGCTCTGATACTATCTTCTTCTATCCATTTTTGTTTAAGATGCATCTCCTTATCTGCTTCCTCTATATAACTAGTATGGCTAAATTGCATTTTTTCAATTACCATCCAATATGCTCTAGATGGGCATGAACCTCAATTTCCTTTGTCTCCAGTAAAGCCATGACAGTTTCAATTTTGTTGATCTTTTCTGATATTCCTTCAATATTAACGGCTAAGAAACTGTTATACATCGCTTATGCACTTTGACTAATGAATCTCTTCCTCATGGTCTCTTCCTTCTTCAAATCCATCTCCCATGAAGACATCTTCTCAAAATCTCTCTCTCTCTTAAACTTTAGGTTGAAAATGATCTAGGGTGAAATTCCTTCACTAAACCCTTTTATTTATAGGCTTAAATCCCTCTAGTAACTCCTAAACACGTCCTAAAACTTCCTTGACACGTTTTAGTTAACCAATTGGTGGTTAAACCTTATAGAATCTGAAATACATTCCTGAACTTATATTTATGGAATAGATCTTTTACTAGTAGAGTTCTCAGGAAGTTCCTATCTTTTGGATATTCTAAGTGAGTTAATATTGCAACATATAGTCATTCTTGAAATAAATAGAAGGCTAGAACTCTTAAACTTGATGACTAGATAATCTTATGGCTACAGAGTTAATTCAATTACTTGAATTTTTTTTGAAAACTCACTATGATATTTATTTAAATCAAACTTATAGTATTT
>NW_018224292.1:9116-13414 GCF_001263595.1 Phalaenopsis equestris
CAACCAAAAGTCAGGTCAACACCTATACATTCTACTAATTCATCACAAGAGATAGGTATAAAAAAACTACTCACAGAGTATAAAGAAAACACTACAATTCATCTTCTTATAATAAAGTAAATCCATAGAAAATGAGTTTACAAATAATACAAGGCAATGTAGAATGAAACACTTAACTTTATCTTTGAGAAAAGAGATGAAAACTCCTCCCCAAGTGTTTTCCAAATGTTCCCTGCACTGCTGACAGTATTTCCTTACAGACTTCTCTCAAATCTCTCTCCAATCTCTCTAAGAAAATGAAGAAAAAATAAAACCTAATTCTAGTCTCTCGTCTCCTGCCCTCCTTGGCTTCCTCCATATCTTCATAATGATCCGAGAGAGCCTCGTGAACTGCCTTCGTAGCCACTTAACTTCCAAATTCATGTCAAAGTAACTGCAAAAACTGCCTCGGGCAATTCTGGCGCCCAGGAGTCATAGAGCTCGCTCCTAGGCGCCAATGTCTCTGTTTTCAAGGTGAATTCTGACGCCTACATGCCACTAGGCTGACACCAAGGCCTCGGGCTGGAGCGCCTTGACACCCAAGTCTGGCGCCTAGGTGATAGTGTGTTGAAACATTGATGTTCTCCAAGTGCTCCATTTTGCCTTCATTTTGCTCTATCTCAGCTCCAATCCTCCTGTCTGTTATACCTGCAAGAAAAACACAAAAAAATACATTTTTTAAAGTGAAATTTCATACAAAAACAAGTATTAAATGAAAAGGGAATTGAGCATGCTACAGGACATATCACCCTCTCTTTTCATGAGAAGAGTATGACTCTATTTATAAAGTTCGAGAGTGGCCTCTCTTGTAAATAAGGAAGAAATCCAGACTACTTCATCGGATTACCCAAAGATACTCCCATGAACAAATAACGTATTGTGGACATTTTAGTGTCTTAATGATGTCAGAATTGAGTGATTTTATGCTAGTTTGATCATCTCATTGAGACGCTCGATTGACTATACTCGTTAGATTGGAATCTATTTGACTCTTAATTGGCCACTCGACACTGGGACAACTCATTGGTGAAACGTGATGCAATTGCTTTTCACAACAACAACCTTTTATCCCACCATAAAATAAATAAGAAACTAAAAAATAATTTTTAAAAATAATGTATTATAATAATAGTTTTTTAAAGTCATGGTATTTTATCCCAATTATTTTTTCTTAATATGTACATCATCTCTTTTTGTGCTTTACCAAAATGCTTAGATAAGTCTATTTATATTAAAGTATAACTTTCATCTTTAATATCTAATTTGATTTAATGAGCGAAAATACATTCTTACCCATGAATGATGCCAACCAGATTTTTTTTTCAGACTTTTAAACTAATTTTTTTTCTTCCATATAATTTATAGAAATATTATTATTATTATTATTATTATTATTATTATTATATTCACTACAAAATACCATACTTAATGCTATAAAATGCTTACATTATATATTAAATAATAAAAAAAGTCCTCATATTTAAAATTTGATAAACAATATAAGATTAATAAATATTTTAATTTAAAATACAGTCATTATGAATTGTAACCCATTTTAAATATCATATTTAAGAAATGATTTTTTTTTTTTGTTTCAGGCAACTTCATCTTATTATATAAATTTCTTAACTTTCTCTTTGAGAAAAGAGATGAAAACTCCTCCCCAAGTGTTTTCCAAATGTTCCCTGCACTGCTGACAATATTCCCTTACAGACTTCTCTCAAATCTCTCTCCAATCTCTCTAAGAAAACGAAAATAAAACCTAATTCTAGACTCTCGTCTCCTGCCCCCCTTGGCTTCCTCCATATCTTCATAATGATCCGAGAGAGCCTCGTGAACTGCCTTCGTAGCCACTTAACTTCAAAATTCATGTCAAAGTAACTGCAAAAACTGCCTCAGACAATTCTGGCGCCCAAGCTTCACAGAGCTCGCTCCTAGGCGCCAATGTGTCCGTTTTCAAGGTGAATTCTGACGCCTACATGCCACTAGGCTGACACCAAGGCCTCGGGCTGGAGCCCCTTGGCACCCAAGTCTGGCGCCTAGGTGATAGTGTGTTGAAACATTGATGTTCTCCAAGTGCTCCATTTTGCCTTCATTT
Organism: Phalaenopsis equestris; assembly: GCF_001263595.1. Lineage (NCBI taxonomy): Eukaryota > Viridiplantae > Streptophyta > Magnoliopsida > Asparagales > Orchidaceae > Phalaenopsis > Phalaenopsis equestris. The sequence continues at coordinate 11,254 of NW_018224292.1, forward strand.
TGCTCTATCTCAGTTCCAATCCTCCTACCTGTTATATCTGCAAGAAAAACACAAAAAATACATTTCTTTAAAGTGAAATTTCATAAAAAAATAAGTATTAAATGAAAAGAGAATTGAGCATGCTACAGGACATATCACCCTCCCTTTTCATGAGAAGAGTATGACTCTATTTATAAAGTTCGAGAGTGGCCTCTCTTGTAAATAAGGAAGAAATCCAGACTACTTCATCGGATTACCCAAAGATACTCCCATGAACAAATAACGTATTGTGGACATTTTAGTGTCTTAATGATGTCAGAATTGAGTGATTTTATGCTAGTTGGATCATCTCATTGAGACGCTCGATTGACTATACTCGTTAGATTGGAATCTATTTGACTCTTAATTGGCCACTCGACACTGGGACAACTCATTGGTGAAACGTGATGCAATTGCTTTTCACAACAACAACTTTTTTATCCCACCATAAAATAAATAAGAGACTAAAAAATAATTTTTAATAATAATGTATTATAATAATAGTTTTTTAAGGTAATGGTAATTTATCCCAATTAATTTTTCTTAATATGTACATCATCTCTTATTGTGTTTTACCAAAATGCTTAAATAAGCCTATTTATATTAAAGTATAACTTTCATCTTTAATATCTAATTTGATTTGATGAGCGAAAATACATTCTTACCCATGAATGATAACAACCAGATTGTTTTTCAGACTTTTAAACTACTTTTTTTCTTCCATATCATATATAGAACATATATATAGCAATTGCTTTTCACAACAACAACCTTTTATCCCACCATAAAATAAATAAGAAACTAAAAAATAATTTTTAAAAATAATGTATTATAATAATAGTTTTTTAAAGTCATGGTATTTTATCCCAATTATTTTTTCTTAATATGTACATCATCTCTTTTTGTGCTTTACCAAAATGCTTAGATAAGTCTATTTATATTAAAGTATAACTTTCATCTTTAATATCTAATTTGATTTAATGAGCGAAAATACATTCTTACCCATGAATGATGCCAACCAGATTTTTTTTTCAGACTTTTAAACTAATTTTTTTTCTTCCATATAATTTATAGAAATATTATTATTATTATTATTATTATTATTATTATTATATTCACTACAAAATACCATACTTAATGCTATAAAATGCTTACATTATATATTAAATAATAAAAAAAGTCCTCATATTTAAAATTTGATAAACAATATAAGATTAATAAATATTTTAATTTAAAATACAGTCATTATGAATTGTAACCCATTTTAAATATCATATTTAAGAAATGATTTTTTTTTTTTTGTTTCAGGCAACTTAATATTATTATATAAATTTTATAGCTATACAATAACTTGACAGAGACGACATTTTTCTCAAAAAAATAATTAATTAATTAATTTTTTGTGCTACTTTAAAAAAAGATTTTTTAGAATGTTTTTAAACTAACTTTTGTAATAAACTTTCTTTTTTTGACTAAAATGCCGAAGTAGTCTCGTGATAATTTATATAGAGTCATTTTAATTCTAAAGTCAACATAAATTAATCTACAATTTTTTTTTCTCATGGGTTGTATTTTGAGTCGAACACGAGCGAACAAATTGTTGTTCGTGTTCGGCTCGCTTATAATTCGAGCTTGAGAAAATTGTTAGTGTTCGACTCATTTACTTAACGAGTGAGTCAAACACGAACTACTTAACGAGTGGCAATGAGGGTCATTTTAACTCATATTAAACAATTGGGTTTAATTTGACACTTCTATAAATTCTTTAATTAAAAAAGTGAAGACTAGTTTGGCACGTATATAAAGATTATGAGGCTAAAATTACTCCATCCAAAAATAGGAGAAAAGAAGAGGAAATAAAACAACTCATTACTTTATCAAAAAAGTGTGTTCGTGTTCGGCTCGTTAAGCAAACGAGCCGCACACGAGCCATGAACAAATAGTTGTTTTGACAACCCCAATTTCATAGCCATAAGATAGTAAGAGTTGGGTAAATTTTAAAAATTATTGTTTATATTAAACATTATTTGAATTTAATTTAATAATATTTATTCTATTTTCTTAATTAATATTTTTAATTGATTATAAATCTTTGTAGCTTTGTAGTCCATTAAATTTCAAAAATACTACTCATTAAATATAT
>NW_018224292.1:13441-31492 GCF_001263595.1 Phalaenopsis equestris
CTATATATAAAATTGATTAGTAGTATTTCGAGCCAAAATGAGCTGAAGGCGAACTAGCAAAATTTTGTTCATGTTCGGCTCGTTAATTTAACGAATGAGCCGAACATGAGCTTTTTAACGAGCTTAACACGAGCTATTCGAGAACAATTAGCTGTATTGACAGCCCTATATGAGCAATGCATATGGGCGGGTCAGGTATAGCACGGGTCTGGGGCTGGGTGTACTAATTCTTTAATGTTTTTTTTATAGCGAATTCCACTAATTTTAAGCGGGTTTTAATGTTTTTTTTTTTATAGCGAATTCCACTAATTTTAAGCGGGCATAAAAAATGTCGGTGCCCGATGAAAAAGCTGCCCTGCGTTTGGAGAAAGAACAGTGGCGGAAAAAGGACCTACTCCGATCCACTAGAATGCATATCCCGACGACAAACGGACGCCCACTACGACTGCGCCACTTACTGTCTCTCGGTTACAGTTTTCCTCCGGTTCAAACGCTGTGCTACTCCTCTCTGTAATTTTTCTTTTGCTAGAGTTGTAGCAGACTTGTGTGCATTTTTTTTATTTTTTTATTCAGAAAATTTTTAGTTGTGATCGGAACAATTATTCCATTAAAAAATGTATTACTTTATTAAAATTGATCACAACTAAAAATTTTACACATTTATAATATTTACATCTAAAAAAAAATAAAGAATATAACGTACCAGTTTATTGTATATTCACAATACATTTATACCTATGAAAAAGAAAATTCATAAATAATTTCAAATTTTTTTTATAATTAGATGAGCCAAAAATTCTGACCAACTAGATCCATGAAATATCCATGCCAAAAATAAATAACATATATATCCTGAATCTCAATACCGCTATCAAAACCTAAGAGGGGTATTCTTTTGGGGACTCCGCCCAGGACCCTTCTACTCATTACTGATGCGGGAGACAGTTCGTTCTTATGCTGACCTTGTCTACCATTTTGAGGCCCAAATCACTGCGGACGAGGTTATCAGCACACATAAGGAACAATTTGAGAAATTTGGGGGAAAACACAAAGGTAACTCCAGAGACAATAATCAGTCTTTGCAACGGAGAAAGTCTGAATAACTGAAGAATCGTGATCTCCTCCTTCATCCTACGGGCCAACGAACTGAATATCGACCCAATAAAGAGTATACACCACTCAACACATTTCGTGCTAACATATTCATGGTCATTCAAGATGAGCAAGCTGTTAAGTGGTCTCACCCCCTAAAATCTAACTCGAGAAATCAAGAACATTACTGTCATTTTCATCAAAGTCATGACCACACCACTGAGCCGTGTAAGCATCTTAGGGAAGAAATTGAAAGGTTAAGTCAAGAAGGATATCTCGGTTGATTTATACAAAACAAACAAGTTGGCAGCAACAATGCTTCTACTGGGGGCAGCAAACATAAAGACACCCACATGAGGGATACCCAGTCGTAGGTGAAATTCAGATAATTGCAGGAGGCTCGTTGTTGACTGATCAAGTTCTTATCACTATACCTGGTGAACCAGCACAGAAGAGATTACACATCGAACTTATCGCTTCTGATGATTCTGATTTAGAATGAGTACAAGTACTCCACCAAGATCCTCTTGTCATTAGCGTAGGAATTGGCAAACCCTGTTATAATGTAAAGAGGAATTCAATCGATAATGGGAGCTCTGTTGATGTTTTGTTCTACTTCACTTTTCTTAGTTTAGGATTGATAAGGGAAAGACTTCAACCTGCGTCTGGGTCATTATATGGTTTGATAATTAACCGATAAGGGTCGAGGGAACAATAAATCTCCCTATTGTCATAGGAGATTTTCCTCGACAGATAACTCACTCAGTCCTGTTCATCGTTGTCAAGTCAGAATCAGCATACAATGCCATCTTCGGGAGACCTCTGCTATCCTTCTTTGGCATCGTAACATCTGTGCTACACTTGAAGCTCAAGTTTCCAACCCTAACAGGAATCAGCGTCGTATGAGGAGATCAACAAATAGCGTTATAATGTTACCTCAGGCAAGCTCAGCCATGCTCTTCAGTGACACTTAGCATTGAAAATTTTGATCTCCAAGATGAAGATGTATCTCAAAGAGCTTCTCCCGTAGAAGATTTGGTTCAGTCCCACTCTCTAATGAACACCCATGGTGAACAGTACAACTTGGTTCCTTACTCTCCGATGATCAAATGTCAGAATATGTAGCTCTCCTCCAAAGGAATCAAGATATTTTTACATGGACCCCGGCCGACATGCCTGGGGTTGACCCTGAAATAATCATGCACTCATTAAAGATAGATCCAACTTTTAAACCGGTCACCTAGAAGAAGCGCAATTTTTCTTCAGATCGCTTACAAGCTATTAAACAAGAAGTCAACAAGCTTCTCGAAGCAAGTTCATACGGGAAGTACACCATCCTGCATGAATGGCCAAAGTCGTCAAAGTGAAAAAAACAAGTGAAAAAAATTAGTAGTTCATGGAGAATGTATGTCAACTATAGAGACCTCAATAAAGCTTGTCTGAAGCATAACTTTCCTCTCTCGTGGATACATCAACTCGTCTATGCCACATCCGGACATCAGATGCTCAGCTTTATGGATGCACACTTAGGGTACAATCAAATAAAAATAAACCCAATTGATGAGGAAGCCACCTCTTTTCAAAGAGATAAGGGTTTATACTATTATCAGGTTATGTCGTTCGGGTTAAAAATTGCTGGTGCAACTTATTCATGTCTCATGAACAAGGTCTTCAGAAACCTTCTCAGGCATACAATGGAGGTTTACGTTGATGATGTGTTAGTAAAAAGCCTGGAAGCATCCCAACACATTTATCATCTGGAGGAGTGTTTCCAACTCCTTCGTCAATATGATTTCGACTTAACACGATGAAATGTACTTTTGGAGTCACATCATGGAATTTTCTAGGATTCATGGTCACTCATCGTGGAATTGAGGCAAACTTGAAAAAAATCAAGGCACCGAGAGACATGGTGCCTCCAAGAAACATCAAGGAGGTGCAACCTTTGATTGGTCATATGGCCGCTCTATCTCACTTCTTAACTCGTTCTAGGGATAAGTATCTATCGTTCTTCAAGATACTTAGAGGTATTCAGAACACTGATTTTCAATACACAGATGATTCTCAAATTTCTTTTGAGCAACTTAAAACATATTTGGATTCATCGCCCCCCCTCTCAAATCCTGTCCAAGGGTAGAAATTATATATCTATTTAGTTATTTCACCTCATGGAATAAGTTTTGTCCTCATTAGAATAGAAAGCTCAGTCGATAAGCCAGTATACTACGTCAGCAAGATTCTCTCAGATACAGAAAGTCACTATCCGATGACAGACAAGAATGCACTAGCTCTGATATTCTCAACTAAGAGGCTTCGTCCTTACTACCAGGCTCATACTATCGGTGTCTACACACAACTCCCTTTGAAAGTTTTCCTAGAAAAATTAGAATCATTGGGAAGATTAGTTAAATAGTCAGTAGAATTGGGAGAATTTAACATCCGCTATTTACCATGAATAAACATCAAATCACAGGTTTTGGCCGACTTTGTGGTATAATGTACAGAGTCTGCCTCTGATGAACCAGCCTTTTCTCCTCCACGGTCACCTCAGTGGACACTATACGTAGTCAGAGCATCCAGGAACTCAGAAGCTGGTGCAGGAATACTACTCTTCTCCCCGAAGCAAGACATTTTGGAGTATGGACTTCGTTGAAATTTCTAGCCATCAATAATATTATCAAATATGAAGCACTTGTCACCAGATTAAAACTTGTCATTTACTGTGAAATACAAAATATGATTATCTACTGATTCTCAACTCATCGCATCCTAAGTAGAGGGAGAATTCAACGCTCATAACTCACAACTGGTGTGGTATCTCAGTCTAGTAAAAACACTTCTCGCCCTAATTAAAACATGTTAGCTCATTCACATACTTCGGGAGCATAACCCCATAGTTGATGCCCTCTCCAAGCTCGCAACTTCAACAACTGGAGATCTCTATAAAAGAATGTGTATTGAAGAGATACTTTTTTCTAACATCCAGGGCCCATGGGCGATACTGTCTATAGATAACCTCATAGAGTCATCTTGGATGGATCCCATCTTCTCCTTCCTTCGAGTTGGAAGACTGTCAGATGATGTTACTACATACATTCGCCTCTGACGCATGGTTGCCAACTTCATACTTATCGGGGATGAACTATACAAGAAGGCATTTGTAGGTTCATATCTCAAGTGTCTTCCTCCATCTGAAACTGATTACGCTCTATTGTTCATTCTGGAATATGTGGGGAGCATCTTAGCAAGATGTGTTAGAGTTTGTGCAAAAATATAAGAGTTGCTGACTACATTCCAATTTTATGCATGCGTTGTCGGTAAAACTCACATCATTTATGAGTCCTTGGTCTTTTGCCCAATGAGGGCTAGATATCATGGGACCATTTCCAATAGCTACTGGACAATAAAAATTCATCATTTTAGTTGTTGACTACTTAACTAAATGGGTAGAAGCAGAGTCGCTAGCCAAGATCAGTGAAGAAAATGTCAAACAATTTGTCTAGAAAAACATCATCTGTCGTTTTGGGCTCCCTGCAAAGATTATCATTAATAATGGGACTCAATTCACTAGAAGCGTCTTCGCATCATTCTACAAGGATCGTCACATTCAACTGGTGCACATTATTGTGGTGCATCCCAAAAAAATGGACAAACAGAGTTGACAAATTGTACGGTGCTCAAAGGATTGAAAACATGACTTGAAAAGGCTGGGAAGCAGTGGGTGGAAGAGGCCCATATACCGTGGCTGTCATGATCATGCCTAAAATATTCAAGCTCAAAGATTCAGATGGGAAAATCCTGCCCCGGACTTAGAATGCTTATAATCTTCACAAATACTTTCAGTAACACTCCAGTCATATAATCTATGTATGTTAGAGCTATCTTGCATACAATATCAATGTAACTCAGACTTATATATCTTTAGAAAGTGTAACGGCTCATTCATGAGTCACTTAATGCTCTCAACTAGAGAATTGCACAACTCTGCTGCATCTTAGTCAGAGCATGATTGATCCTAGGGGATTTGATCTAACCTCTTCTATATGGGTCAATAATATTATCAAATATGAAGCACTTGTCACCAGATTAAAACTTGTCATTTACTGTGAAATACAAAATATGATTATCTACTGATTCTCAACTCATCGCATCCTAAGTAGAGGGAGAGTTCAACACTCATAACTCACAACTGGTGTGGTATCTTAGTCTAGTAAAAACACTTCTCACCCTAATTAAAACATGCTAGCTCATTCACATACTTCGGGAGCATAACACCATAGTTGATGCCCTCTCCAAGCTCGCAACTTCAACAACTGGAGATCTCTATAAAAGAATGTGTATTGAAGAGATACTTTTTTCTAACATCCAGGGCCCATGGGCGATACTGTCTATAGATAACCTCATAGAGTCATCTTGAATGGATCTCATCTTCTCCTTCCTTCGAGTTGGAACACTGTCAGATGATGTTCCTACATACATTCGCCTCTGACGCATGGTTGCCAACTTCATACTTATCGGGGATGAACTATACAAGAAGGCATTTGTAGGTTCATATCTCAAGTACACTTGCTTTTAAAATAATAACACAAGGCTTCTACTGGCCCACGATCAAACAAGATGCATTAGAGTTTGTGCAAAAATGCAAGAATTGTCAACTACACTCCAATCTCACAGATGCACTGTCGGTAGAACTCACATCATTTCTGAGTCCTTGGTCTTTTGCCCAATGGGGGCTAGATATTATGGGACCATTTCCAATAGCTACTGGAAAATAAAAATTCATCATTTTAGTTGTTGACTACTTAACTAAATGGGTAGAAGCAGAGTCGCTAGCCAAGATCAGTGAAGAAAATGTCAAACAATTTGTCTAGAAAAACATCATCTGTCGTTTTGGGCTCCCTGCAAAGATTATCATTAATAATGGGACTCAATTCACTAGAAGCGTCTTCGCATCATTCTACAAGGATCGTCACATTCAACTGGTGCACATTATTGTGGTGCATCCCAAAAAAATGGACAAACAGAGTTGACAAATTGTACGGTGCTCAAAGGATTGAAAACATGACTTGAAAAGGCTGGGAAGCAGTGGGTGGAAGATCTACACAATGTTCTCTGGGCCTATCACACTACCACATGAAATCCAACTGGGGAAACTCCATATAACTTATGTTTCGGCATCGAGGTTATCATCCCCGTTGATATCAGAGTTCCAAACCCACGTGTTAAGATTTTTGACTCAAATAACAATGAAGAAAGGCTCTGACAACAATTTGATTTTCTCTTAGAAGTAAGCGATGTGGCCCACCTTAAAACTGCTTCCTGCCGCCAAAGAATTGCTTGCCACTTCAACCGAAAAGTCAAACCTCGACCTATCTCCATTGTTGACCTGGTCCTGCATAGTATCGAAGCCGCTATTCATGGTCCCCAACTCAGTAAATTATCCCCTCTTTGGGAAGGCCCATATACCGTGGCTGTCATGATCATGCCTAAAATATTCAAGCTCAAAGATTCAGATAGGAAAATCCTGCCCCGGACTTGGAATGCTTAGAATCTTCACAAATACTTTCAGTAACACTCCAGTCATATAATCTATGTATGTTAGAGTTATCTTGCATACAATATCAATGTAACTCAGACTTATATATCTTTAGAAAGTGTAACGGCTCATTCATGAGTCACTTAATGCTCTCAACTAGAGAATTGCACAACTCTGCTGCATCTTAGTCAGAGCATGATTGATCCTAGGGGATTTGATCTAACCTCTTCTATATGGGTTAACATCGCCGAGTTTTACTCCGATAAACAACCTTGGACAGGTTAATAGTCCTTGGTGGGCTACACCTAATCCCTTCACACAGATTCATAAGCGAGCAATGCTCCAGCCAATAACCTCGAATGGGTTAATAATTCCTCGGTGGACTTCCGTTAGCTCCTCCATATAGGTAGCATCATAGAGTAATACTCTAATACATAACCTCAACCAAGTAAAAAATAAATGGCAATTTATCCCCACGGTAACCTTCTTACATACTAGGACTTCTAAATGATATTGGATATCCACTGCGACAAAAAAAAATCAAGATTATAACAAAGAAGATACTCAGAGGGACAGAAAGCTAACACAATCAAATGATTAAACAAGATGATCAACATGCATCACTCATACAACATCATAACAACATTTGTGAAGTTCGAACAACATGACAAAAGCAAACACAGTAAAAACATAAGAAAAAGAGCAAAGCACTAATCGACGTCAACATTCTCCTCTACCCCCTTTTCGTCATAAAAGTGCACCTTCTTCAATTCACTTTCAATATCTTCACCATCGGAATCAGAGGAAGGATCTTCTGAAGCTTTGCTAGGAGTGAGCCCCTCTACGATAATCCCAGTTTGATGTTGTGTCGATCAACTCCCCTTCATAAAAACCCAGATGAATCCTTCTTCGGTGAACCACTTTTGATGTTATTTTACCTCAACATCAAGTACACGATCACGAGCTTCTTGGACATGGTCTTGAATGATGTTGTGTTGATTGACTAACCTCTGCAACATCAACATCCTTCGTAGACTTCAAAAGTTGGATCTTTTCTTCTTGAACTGCCACCGTCGACTCAAGGGCTTTGACGTGTCTATTAATTTCACTAAGTTTGGCTTGTGCTTCCACCAACCCCTCTCGAGTTCTCTCCAAATCTTGAAGCTACAACGAGAGGGAAGTTGTCTTTGTTGATAGTTTTGTTCTGCACTCTATTAGGTGTGATTCCAGAGTTGTGACTCTTTCAATCCAGATTCATATCGACGCTTGTACTCAGCTTAGAAATATTTGATCTTAATAAATTCTAATTTATCAGAGCAAGTCTAAGCCCCTTCTGGCTTTTCACCATGTTATTCATCTAAAAAGCAGAGAGAAAAGAAATTTAGTTCAGAAAGATGAAATAATTACACAGTAGCAGAAAATAATAGAATCTTACAAAACCCTCGGCTTCAAGGAGCCCAATACATTCATGAGACAGGACATTCTCAGGAATATGAATAATCGGAGGACTTGGCAGGGGCTCCTGTGATACTTTGACCTACTTTTGTTTTTTCTGAGACAATACTTCACAATCACTGTTCGTTGGGAGTCACTTTAAGGAAACTACGGGGACTGGCTCGGAATGTCCCATCTTAGATTTGTTTAATACTACAGTCATGGACCATTTATGATGAAAAGAAAGCTTGACCTTGAACAATGATTCTTCACTCACAAATGCATAAATATATTGTGTTTCAAACAACATTTTCTTAAAGTCTCGAAATCCCCGCATTTGCAATATTTCATCCTTAGTAGTCTGAAGAGAGACAGGTAACTGTTGGAACCTTCCTCGCCTCTCGCAGAGCCCCGAATCGTTTTGTGCGAAAAAAAATCTTACGGATCATTGTCTTATCAGTTTTTTAGGAGAAAATCTAATATATTATGCTTAATCATCACACGATCAAGCATATCAGTTAAAAACTCACAAAATTGTCGGTGTTAACGTCAACTCGCAACTGAGCAACACAATAATGACTGTCACCACCCGACAAGACAACTGAGTAACACAAACCCCGAACGCCTTCATAATTTTAATAAACTCATGTGCTGACGGAAATCATACGCCACCTCTCAAGGCTGCCTCATGAATGGTGACATACCCAAAAGGAGGAAAATATGCTCGATCAATTAAAGTCGATAATTTCACCATCATATCATTCGGGAAGTAATAATTCTTTCGAAAAAAGATCAAGTAACTCTCCATCAAAATTGCTGTCGCATCCTTCGGCTTCTGACTTTTCCTCAAGTTCTCAGCAGAACAAGGTTCTCCAGTTGTCATCATTTCTACAATGTTTCATTGCAATGTTTCACTGCAACACTTCGTTGTAACGCTTCGCCGCATTGCGGCTTCGTCACACCACTTCGTCGCACTGCTTCACCGCGACGCTTCGCTGCACAGCTTCATTGTGTCGCTTCGCCGCACTGCTTCACCACAATGCTTCATTGCAACTCTGCGCCGCAACTCTTCGTAGCAACTCTTCACAGCTACGTAGGACGATTTTTTTCTTTTGGGAAATCATGTAACACCTAAGGGCTTCACCTCTACCTTCCTTCAAGGCCCTATTTATAGGCTCAAAAAGGGAATCAAACATTAAATACTCGTTATTATATAAATTTAAAAATAAGTGCAAATATTTTCATATCCTCTTATTATTTTTTTCTTAAAAAGGGGGTCAAATTCGGAACCCTAATCTCTTCAATTTTTTGGTTGGTTCGAATTCTCATTTCTAGCCCATCCTTTGAACTTCCCGCCATTCAGGCTCAGGCCCGCCACTCCCAAGTTATATATATATACTTATATATAAATACTCTGGATATTGATATTTCTGACAAATAAAAATGGTCTCGCCCGAAAATAAGGGGTAACTGATACACCATCAACAAATTTTTATCATTTGATACGAATCTCGAGGCATGACACAAATCTTGAGATAATATTTTGAGCAAGAAACATTCAAATCTTGATAAAAAGTCATCCAAAACTCTGATTTCAGCAAACTTATAATCAAATTGACCGGCTCGATGAGACAGACCTAATGATATAAAAACTAGTCTAATCCGAGTTCTCAATCCAAGTCAAATCAAGCCTATATCAATTTATTGAACCACACTTAAAAGATTTTCGGACACATTTAGAAGGTCAAACGGTTGTCGAATATGACAAGTTTATACTCGAATCGAGTGCCTCGACAAGACGAATCCAAGAGCTTAAGATCACTTAATTTTGACGTCATTAAGGTACTAAAATGTCCATTAAACGTCGTATGATCGAGGGAAACTCTCTGAACCGTCCGATCAAAATGACTCATATTTTTGCATTACTTACACTAAGAAAACTATAAAATAGACCTTCACCTTTCACATGAGAGGGAGCTTAAGCCTAGAGAGAGAGAACCCGAGACCTTGAGGAGAAGCTGCAGTTCAACATCACCACCGACTGTCGTCGACTACCGCCGATCTTTGTCGACCACCGCTGATCGTCATCGATCACTGCCAACCTACATCATCACCACCGACCGTCGACCCTCGCCGACCTCCTTCAACCACAGTCCACCATCGTCAATCACCACCAACCAGTCGTCGTTAGTCGACACTATAATCTGAAAAAATATAGTTATCATTTACTGTCTGTGGGACAAGAGATTTCTGTAATCATCAATCAATAGTATATTTTCGCAACTGAGCCAGACCTTCTGTTTTTTTTCTTTACGGATTTTCCACATAAAAATCTCTGGTGTCACTACTATATTTTTGTCTTTTCTCCATGTGTATGTTGAATTCTCGTATAAAGCTAAAATAGTAATTCGTTACTCCACCGTCACGAATTTTCTAACACGCAACAATATTGCCTTTAATAAGCACTAAGAATGCAAAATAACAAATAAAAACTCCACTTATAACCAGAACTAATTATTGGCAGCTTCGCAAGGAGATGACATGCAGGACCTGTCTCATGAAAAGTAAGCCATTGATCGAGCTAAACAGCCTCGCAATATGAAAAACCTGAGTGAAAGGTGATAATTTATAGTTAGCTTTAGCTCACTAAAAACATTCTTAAAAAGTAAAATTACCCGATTAACATTCTCAATAAGCAGCCTTTTCACCCCCACTCGGTCGCTTTGTGAACGGTGAAAAAGCCCATTTTTCTGGATTAAAAATCCTGATAATAAAACCCTAAGTTTAAACGAATCCTTTTCCCCATCATTGCCACTTTCCCAATTGCTTTTCCTGTCCCTATCTTCTGAGACTCGGTTTGTGAGAATATCTTCTAAATCTTCTCCCCATCCCACCATTAGAGAAGGAACGATGCGTTTCCTCATTGCCACTGCTCTCCTCCTCCTTCTACCCGCCGAATCAGCCCCGGAGAAGCACACTTCCTACCTCAGCAGCGCCCCTTCAATTGTCCCTTCTTTCCCTCTCGCCGGCGGCAACCGCCACCCCCCCCCCCGCCGCGAGGCCGGCGAAAAGCTCGACCGCAGCCGCTGCTGCCCTGTTCTCGCTGCCTGGCTCTTTGCTGCCCACGCCCGCTCTGCCCTCCGTTACCATCCCTCCGCATCGCCTGCTCCGGTTGGAGAAGATCCTTCACCAATGATGCCGGAGATTGACTCGAAGCGCTGCGCCGATGCGCTCCAAACCGCGCTCGCTGCTCGCAACATCAGTCTTCCCCGCCCCAACGCCACCTGCGACACGGTCCGTTGCTTCTGCGGCATCCATCTTCATCAAATCAGTTCATTGTCTTGCTCAACTGATTTTAACCTCTCGGTTTCCAGCAAGAGCGGAGGTGGCATTAGACCCACTGGCGACGTCCACGAGCTGGAGCGCGACTGTCGCAATGCCTCCTATACCGGCTGCAATCGCTGCCTCAATTCCCTCGAAAAGGTTTGCGTGCTGTAAACGAAGCATATTCTATTGTTTATTTCGACATTAATGGCAAGTCTTAACGGATTTGTAAGACGTGAAGAGCAATAAATTCTTTGCTCGTTCGTTTTTTATAAATATATATATTTTTGTTTTGGATGATAGTTAAAAGGCGGCGAAGGTGGCGGCGGTGGGGAGAGGGTGGCGAGGATGATGGACCGGGATTGCCGGCTAATGGGTCTAACTTGGCTGTTGGGGAGGAATAAAACGGCCTATATTCCGACGGTGTCGGCCGTACTAAGGGCGATTCTCTACAGCGTTCGCCCACCGACGCCCCCGTACGGATGCAGTCAGGATGAAGAGAACATGCCGCTCGCCGTCGACTCCGTTCAGGTCCAGCGCGCGGCGGCCGGCGTTTATTCTTCTGTTTCCCGTTATGCTCCCGTTTTTCTACTTTATTTTCTGCTGGCTGTCATTGCTGCTGTTCAGGTTGCAGACTAAGTGATGGTGTCTATATTAGTCATTTTGGTTTGCAGATGACTGCAGCATATGGTTGATGTTCTTGCAGCAGTTTTCGGCTTTTTGCCTTTTGAATTAAGAAAACGACGAGGGATAGCCAACTAGCGATATGTATGGGGCTACTGTTTAAATTTTATATATCAATATATATATGGAGATTTCATGTTAAGGGTGCTATAATGACCCAAATCATTGGTCCAATGTGCACGTTGGAAGGATCAGATAGTTTGGATGCATTGAAAGTGCTTGAGTTATAATTTAGATATCGGGTTTAAAAGTTGTATAATTAAAGGGAAATGAAAGTGGTAGACTTTAATGATTTAAAGTAAGTTTAAATATGAAAGCTTAAAAAGGTGATTCTGATTTTGCTTTTTCATGTCGTGAGATATATATTAAAAAAAAGATGCTTAGATAGAACATTAGTTAAGTATGTCCACCTAAAAACATTAATGATGATTTGATTATGTTAATGATCAGTTTATTATGTAGCCAATTTTTAGTTAAAATTATTTGTTCGACACTTTGATATGATTTAATTTAATTTAATTTAATAGAATGGAGTGAAAATGTTTGGATTTATTATTCAATTAATCAAAATTTAAAGAGAAGTTAAACATTTTGCTAGTGGTGAAGTAGGAGAATTGGGGAAAATGTGGTAGAAAACCCACCGGAATCAACTAAATCTCAACTTGATTTACTGGGCCCCGCTTGGGACAGCTTAAATGTGCGGCGGCGTTTTCAGCCCCGTTTGGGACAGCTTAAATGTGCGGCGGCGTTTTCAGCCCCGTTTGGGACAGCTTAAATGTGCGGCGGCGTTTTTGAAAACCATTGGATTAAAATAACAGCTTGATTTACTGTATTATTTATTACCTAAATTGCAATGATAAACCTTCCTAAATTATAAAATGTTTGAAGATTGATCAATTTTTAATTTTATGAAATAATTTAAATGATTTAAGCTATTATTTATTCAAATTCTCTTTAGATATATATAGATGTATGTATGTATGTATGTATGTACGTATATTTATATGTATGTATGTATGTATGTATGTATGTATGTATGTATGTATGTATGTTTGTATGTATATGTATATATATGTATATATATGTATATATATTGTATGTATGTATGTATGTATGTATGTATGTATGTATGTATGTATGTATGTATGTATGTATGTATGTATGTATGTATGTATGTATGTATGTATGTAGCTATACATACATACATACATACGTACATACATATCTATGTATATACATACATATGTACATACGTATATGTACATATACATACATAGATATATAGGTATATCTTTATGTACATACATAAATACATACGTATATATCTATATACATACATGCATATATATATATATATATCTATTTAGATATATAAATATATATATATATATTAATGGTACAGTGAAAACCCTATAAAGCGAAATATTTAAGTGGGTCTTAATTACTCTATTGGATAGTGTCTTAAGGTTTTTTATCGACATATTAACTGCTTCGATAGAGAAGATTCTAATTTAAACAACGATTTCTATTGTCTATAGAAAGATTTATCGTCAAATGCAAAATATTATACATACATACGTACATACATACAATATTGGTACAGTGCAAACCCTATAAAGCAGAATATTTAAGTGGGGCTTAATTACCCTATTGGATAGTGTATTAAAGTTATTTATCAACATATTAATTGCTTTGATAGGGAATATTCTAGTTTGAATAACGATTTCTATTGTTTATACAATGATTTATCGTCAAATGCTAAATATTAGTAAACTTTACGTTAATTTTACCTTATTTATTTGATTATTTACATTTCCCCAAAATAATTCATCAATTACATTATTGTTTTATAATATATATATATATATATAATCCTAAGTTGTCATTTGTGAATACGCCTCGAGGGTTTGAGGATCGAGTGAAGGAGAAAGAGAATATAGAGGTATATTTTGTACAAACACAGAAATGAGGGAATGGTTATGGAAACTGCTATTAATACAATAGATAGTCTCATTAATCGAATGGATTTTATACCAAATTCGTATTATAATTTGAATTTTAGCATGGCATTAATTAGTCGGTCGACTTGCTTGAATTCTGCCAGTTGAAGCGATCGGCTGAGTGAAAACCGAACGATGGATTGGTCGGCCAAGGTGCCTAGTCGAATGTAGATTTCGTCTGTCACGGTAAAGGAGGGTCGATTGATCAGTTATGATCAAGAATTCTTGTCTGTGTCCCGATCAGCCTAGACTGTCGGTGTGACATGCCACTTAAACCTCTCGACACAATGTGTCAGTTGATTCCTGACTGTGTAATGGTGTATGGTAGGAGCTATTGGTTGTCTGGTCATCATCTGGACCATTCGAATGCTTTGAGTTTTGTGCTGACAGTTATGGTGTATACATATTTGTTCCTCGAATTTTTCTACTCTTTGGAAGCAACAACTACGATAAAGACAAAAAAATTATTATTATGCAATGATACTAAAATAAAAAAAGTCATTAATCAACTTCTATCAGATTTTGTGCACAGTGTGCTCTAAAAATAGAGTCATAGGCTTATCATTGCATTTGTTGTCGTAATTTTTCTCTAATCAGCCAGTTTGAATCATGGCCGACAATTTGAGGAAACTCTATGTAATTTCAGAAAATGGGCTATGGGCCTTCGGCCCCTGCAAAGAGAATCAAGGTCAGAAAGGAAATGAGGTTGAGGATCAAACCCGTGCTGCTGTTCTAGTCGGCTCATCAGAGGACCCTAAAGGGAAAGTTCCTTGTTAAGAGGCTACACTTCTAGATTCGGACGTGGGTGTGAGCTTCGAGTGACAGCAAGCCCTGCTTAAGGAAGGCATCGTCGGGGGTGCAGAAGGTCGAGAGGGAACAAAGATTGGTATCCCCTCTTAGTCGATGCTGCCAAAAGGTGAAGTCTCCTCGTAGCAGAGGGAAGGGTGGAAGATGCCTGGAGACCATTTCTTTGGATCGATTTATGAATACGTAAAAAAAAAATCTTTACTTTTCGTTTTTTTGCCTGGTCGCCGTCAATTTTTAACGGTTCCTTGACATTTTTCATATGCAAATACATTAACCGAGTCAGAGGGTCACCAGGACGGCAGTCGCCGTCTATTTTTAACGGTTCCTTGACATTTTTCATATGCAGATACATTAACCGAGTCAGAGGGTCACCAGGACGGCATACAGTCGAAAGACGTTGCAGAGTTTGTTGTTGTTGTAGCCAGTCTGCGGACAGAGCTTATGGGAGCCCTATCAGTAGCCATTCCGTGAGGATACCAACCGTCAGCTCTCTCACCCTTCATTGATGTTGCCAGGGGTTAAAAAAGCAATGATTGCCTCCCCTTGAAGTCGTAGGACAATAAAAAATAGGGGTCAGGCCCTCAGTAATGAGGGTTGATTCATCGAAAGGATAGAATGGAGGCCTACTATTCGGTTACCTGTAGGTGGTCTCAATCCCTTTGGTGTTCTTAGGCACAACTATGTTGGCCCTGCAGTTGGAGGTCGATGCTTTACAAGATGGTCTAGTCAAGGCGTTGCAAAAGCTGGGATCGCTTTTGGAGTCGACCAATTGATCCCAACTTTTATGACAGTACTACGAAGTATGTGGTTATATTCTCAATTTTCCTCATTTATATTTATTCCTTTACAATGACGTCAAAAACTTAACTCTGAAACAAATAAGAGTGTAAATAATATATTTAAATATTAGGATACTACGTAAGTATATGTATCGTTATCAAGTAATATAGGACTTTTTAATTAAGCCCCGAATATCAAACCCACAGGGAGAATTACAAATTTTTAAGTAAGAAGAAATTAGATAACAAATTCTACTTTGTAAAATATTATTACTAAAAGTATAGATGTTATAATAGGAATGAAAGTTTGATTTTTTTCTGGTAATTTTTTATAATTGAAAATAAAGTAAACAACTTACTAAATTTAGCTAGATTTTTTGTAAGATGAAAGAAATATAAATAAAATATATTTTTCCTTATCATAAATCAGTAACAAGTATAGAAATTTTGTTAAAATTTTGTTGTTGAAGTATTTTAATTTGTGTTGTGCCAAATAGAAGCAAATTATTATTTACCCTTACTAGAGATGCTATAAAGAACATTGACTAATTTATAGTTTCGAAGTATTTTATTTTGTGTTGTGCCAAATAGAAGCAATATTATTCTTTACCCTTACTAGAGATGCTATAAAAAACATTGACTAATTTATAGTTTGAATAGTCTTAAAGATGGGCTAGGTAGGGAAGATACTAGCTCTCACTCTAGAGTTCTCTCTTCTCCCTTCACCTGGGGCCTAACACCTCGTATCAAAACCTAAAATAATAAACTGAATTGTGGGCTTTGGCCTGTCACTCTAAAGTCCTCCAACTCTACACCCTTCAGTTATTTCATTATTTATTTGCACTCAATCATATGAACTACATTCTCATTCATACAATCTCATGTGATTCTTTTCAATTGTTGACTGAGACAATACCAGCTAATACCATCTCGAATCTTACATGTTTTCACAAAAAATATTAACATCTTAATTAGCCAAATCAAGAAGTAAATGAAGTATAAGGATTAAAATCATCACAACTTATTCCAATAATATTAACATCTTAATTAGTCAAATCAAGAAGTAAATGAAGTATAAGGATTAAAATCATCACAACTTATTCCAGCATTAACGACCAATACTTCACACAACTTTCATTCAACACAATCACTTATCATTTTAATAAAAAAAAGATAAAGAAAACTACTCAAAATTCATGGAGAAAACAAAACCACACTTAAGTTTAAAAGTAGAAATCACGTAAACATAAAAGAAGTTTAAATTAAAATCAAATGTAGTAACAAAGACAAAAATTTATCTCAAATTCCTCTCTATCAAACTATTGAAGTTCCTTTGAATCTCTTCTCTTCCTTTTTCTTACAATACTCTCTAAAAACTTATCTCAAATTCCTCTCTACCAAACTATTGAAGTTCCTTTGAATCTCTTCTCTTCCTTTTTCTTACAATACTCTCTAATAACACACTACAACTCCTCCCTTTCTTCTCTCTAAAAGTATTATAATTCTATGATAAGAGTGGTAGGAAGAAGTCTCTAAAAGAGGGGGCGGCTGCCACTAATTGAGTCTCCTCTTCTTCTTTTATAATTTTCAAAAAGGTGCTTTGGTGTCTCTTAAAAAATGTGTCCACATTCAATGAATCTTCCAAGAGTTGCCTCCTTTCAATAGCCATTTGAATGTATTTTCGTGACCATTAACCATAAACCACATTTTCACTAATAGTTGCTTCAAACACTTCAAAAATTTGTCTAAATTCATTGAAATTTCAAATAACTACATCTATCGCTAATTTCAAATAACTACCTCTATCGCTTAAGCACGAGGAATGTGGCGCTTAGGCGTGGCCTTCTCTATTTTCCTGGCACTTTAGTGTCAGTCCTAGGCGCTTAGGTGTCACGGTTCATTTGCACACCTTCTTCATTTTTTTTCTCCAAAGTTGATCTTTTTCGCTCCTTTCACCATATTTCATCCATTTGATTGTATCTAAAAGAAAAACACATAATTACCTTCCATTAAAGCGCAATATCCTCAAAAATAAGTATAAAAATGAGTACATAAATGATATATATTTTAGGTGTATCAAATGTTTAGTGCCCTACAATTTTGAATTAAATACTTATCCTCAAGTGACACTTCAATTTTTTAAAATAAAAATAAGTAGATTATAAAAATGAGTTTCTTTAGGATATTCTAAAATTTTGGTCTAGAAATATAGTCGTACAATTTAGAAAAAATTTTAGTAGATGAGACCAACTTAGAGTTTAGAAATCTTTAATGCAAAGAAGTCTGAAAATATGAGTTTCTATCTAGTTCAGAAATACTTATAAATTCTCTAAATATAGGGTTTAGGCATTGTATCTTCTCCACTTTAAAATTTTATTTAGAATAATTATACTTA
>NW_018224293.1:0-510 GCF_001263595.1 Phalaenopsis equestris
ATTTCTGAAATCTTCTACCACTCTATCAATATATCTATTTAAATCTCATCCAATAAAAATTATTTCTTGAAGAGATATCATTTATATTAAGTCTTCTAAGTCATTACAGAATTTATCTTTAAACCCTATGTCTAAAACCTACTTGAGGACCATAAGCAGTTATAATACAATCGACCCACATATGACTATTGTAAGTTAGGCACCTCAAAGATTAATGTTGAAAACTTTATGGAAGGCTTACAGATAACTTGGACATGGAAGGAAAGATAAAAAGAAGTAATACTAATGTTGTTATAACATCTGAAGGGTTAGCTGACCTATTCATTAATGAACAACTTGAAGTACTGAAAAAATTCGTTGGGGGTAATTCAGAATAGCACACCAGCCTTATGATAGACCAATGCAATATATCCTCCCATCTTGCCAGCAATAAGAGATTTAAACCATGGATCGTAGATTAAGAAGCTTCTAATCTTATGCTTGGTGACATCAATGCTTTAGTTAACTATT
>NW_018224294.1:0-1764 GCF_001263595.1 Phalaenopsis equestris
TCAGGCTCCTACCTCGCCAAGAAGCAACGCCATCCACTGCTGCAACCGAAGACCTTCACCTGTAATTTTTTTTTTGTGGGCCTTTAAATGTAATAACTATTATTTAGGACCTCTATATTTAAAAGCCCCTTATATATATTTAACAATTAAATTTTAATATTTATATTCATAATTTTGATGTCATAAATTTACCCACTAAAAATTCTATTTCATTTGTAAAAGCTTTTAGTAGTGATGTTAAAAAATAAAATATTTTGAATGTAAATGCTCCTATTTTATAAAGATCATCTCATCAACATTCCTCATTTCTCATTATTATTGTTATTATTATAAATTAATAATATTTAAATAATTTTTAAAATACAAGTCCCACTTTGAAAAGTCTAAAAGCTTGTTTGAAAAGTCTTAAAACTTTTTTGAAAAGTCTTAGAGATTCTCTAGTGTGATATCATCATGAAAATGAAAGGTTACTCTGGTAATTTTTAAGGATTGACAGAACTCCAAACTCCATACCAAAAATAAGGGTATTTTGATCACAAATTTGGTTAAATTTTATAAATTAAAATAATATGAAATATGAAATATATTGCATATAATATAATGTATGCATTCATCTATTTTTAAAATCAACTGCTCGCTTTCATCTATTTTTAAATTCTCACTCAAATAAGAAAATACATAATAAAATCTCAGTTAGAACGGTCAAAAAAAGCTCGCTGTTCGCGAACAGTTTGTATTCGGCTCGTCGGGTAGTTCGTGTTTGATTCGTTCGATAAGCAAACAAGATGAATGAGATTCTTAATTCATATTTTTCATTTTTATCGAATCTCTATAGTTGATCCTAGCACTCCTAAATATATTGTTTTGATAGTGTAAATATCAATGTTTTCGGGCTACTGCATGTAATTATCCATAAAAATTAATTTTTTATGCATAATACTCACTATATTTACAATAAATTTTATTTCTCAATCAAAATGTTTATATTTACATGCACAATACTTTATATTTTCAATATAAGATTAAAAATATTTTTATATTAATTTTTTAAATATAAAATATATTTTTATAAATAAAGTGATAACAACATAGTGTTATAAATATAAATCTTAATTATATATATTAAATTTATAAATATATGAGAATTGTTAGCTACATATTTAAATTTATTCATACCAATTATTTAAAATATTTAATATAGTATTTTAATCAATTTTTTCAATATTTAAAATATAATATTTAAAAATTATGATTTTAAAATATAATAACTCCAATTTATTACTTTCAAAAAATTATTTAAAAATATTTCAAAATAACCGCTAAATTCGCTATAAAGCCATTTCTTCCCTCACCTCCACTTCACTTCTCCTCCTCCTCGCTCCTTTCTCAATGCCCTCCGACCCCCTAGAAACCCTGTTCTGTTGCAGAGGCGAAGCCAAAACCCCCAGCGAATCAAAGTTCATCTCCTCCTCCCATCCGATGATCGAAGATCCCGATCTCCCGCCGGAATCCTTCCGGCTTCCGATCCACGGCGATCTCCGCTGGGTTCAACTAACCAGAGTTCTAGATCGCGGTCAATCCACCATCGGAAGCGCAAATCCTAAATCAATCCGGAGTTGCTCCAAGCCTAAATCTCACTTACCGATCAGACCGAACCCCGGCGGTTCCATCAAGCCTCCCAATGGTCCGATCCCCGGCCTCCCCAACTCCGCCTTCCACGGCAACGGATCTCGCCCCCTACCTACTTACCGGCTCTTCCCGGTC
>NW_018224294.1:4219-8525 GCF_001263595.1 Phalaenopsis equestris
TTTAATTAAAATTTATAAGGCATTGATTTATAAAGTTTTGTCTTCAATATAAATAGTAAAAGTCAAATTTTCTCAATTTTCTTCTTTTGAAAAAAACAAAAATGTGACCGAAATTTTCTCTTATGGAAAGTGAAGAGGACCGACCGGAGAATCGCCCGGTTTGCGTTCCCCTCGGCACACGCAAGTCACTCTACAGCCTTCAACATATTTTCTTCATTTCTTTTTCATTTATCACATTGGTCCCACAACTTTTACTTAATTATATTTGTATCCAAATGCAATTTCACTCTTTTGTTTGGTGCCGAGAATATCATATGCACGGTTCATAATGATTTTACAAAATTATATCTTATAAATTCTATGAACAAAGTCTATTGAATCGGATCTCGTGATATTAGACAAGACACGTGTTGAAGAATTAACCCCGACAGACATAAAGTGCAATGCCAATTGGCATGAAGCGAGTTATCCCTATAACGGTACTGAGAAGGCGGACGACTAAATAAGATGATGAAAGTCATACTAAGTTAGGGGCAAGCGAAATAATAATTCGTTGGGAAGTGATTCTGTCATAATAATGGTAATCATGATTGTTGCTACGACCGAACGATAATATTAGATTTCAAAGAATCTATTGATATTTACAATATAATTATTATTTTCTATAAATATTATAGTAAAATGTAGGGAACCCTTTTATCGGAAAATAGATAATACATGTTCTTCTATGATTGGTTCATTCTCTCATTTGTGTATTTTATTTTTTGAGTGTGATTTGAAAAAAAAATATGACGTCTCGAGTCTGAACGTATGCAGTATGTTGCATCCGGACAACATGTGTGATCCATCGAAAGGAGCCGAGGAGCGAAAAAAATGACCTCCGTTGGATCGCGTTGTTGCGTTCGGACTCCAGACGTGATATTTTTTCGCGATCTACAGATAAACTTGGGTTTAATATAAACAAACTTCGATTTAATATTGACATCTTTTATGGTTTTACAAAGCCTGAGAAATTTTTTAAAATTTTGGTTAAATGCTAGAACTAAAATATAATTAAATCCTCATACATGAAAAGCATATTAAGCTACTAACTACTAATATCTATGGGGCATTTACATGCATGCCACATAATTTTTTAGTATTTATACATCTAACCCTTACATTTTATTTTGGACAATAATTTCACCTTACGTATGCATGAAAATGATGCATCCCACTTTCTAAAACTTAAAATAAATGCGGACAATTTAAATAACATTAACATGAAAAAGTAAGGTTTAGGTGTTAGATATGTAAATACATAAAAAAATGGGTGTAAATTGTAATAATTCACGCTTACGTTATACAATTTTGCTTCTTAAAGTTTTTTTTAAACCCTTAGCCATAATTAGAATAGAACTTCGCTTATATTGATTCAATTTGGATGAGCATCTTTATTATATTAATTTATTTGAATAAATATTTTTCAAATGTTTTGCAAAGGTTAAAAATATATCTATAAGTATGTCCAATCTAGCACATTATGAAGGATAGAAATCAACAACAACAAAGTCTTTATCCCACTACGTAGGGTCGGCTGCATGAATCCTTTTTCTCCATTGCGTCCTATTTCGTGTCATATTTTCATTTAGTTCTAGTAAATTAAGATCAAAATTAAGAGGCATATGTAAATTTTTTAAAGAGACATGAAAAATTTAGCTTCCTGAGTCTACCCCTGCCTTTTTTAACACAAGTCAAATCTAAAACATCTACTTTCCTAATCGGATCATCAGATGGTGAGCAAACCATCTAATATTAACACTGACGTTGCCGGTCCTAAGCCCGGATGTGAAAAATGGAGGGTTGCGTTAGGAGTCGACATCTAGCGTAAAAACTATCGAAAAAAAATCAGTCGAAAAAAAAAAATATGACATGAATCCTTTTGAAGGATAAAATAATAATAATGATATTTTATTAATTTATTTATAATAAAATTTTAATTATTAAAAACTTTATAATAGTAAAATTAAAATTATGATAATTGCTGTCCAATTTGTTTTTTCAAATATTCCCCGGAGACTGTTGAATTCTTGGCAAGATTTATGTGGAATAATTTCATGAGAATCAAGATAAAAAAATGAGAAAGATGGAGACATGGGGTGGTAGGTTAGCGATTTCACACCTTGGAGGGGAAAAGGCTCTCATTTTATTTATTAATTTCATTTATTAAAAAAATATATAAATAAAGATGAGTTGTTATTCAGCTCCAAATTGAAATGAACTGACTCAAATTGAGTTATTCAGATGTGTTCTAGCTTAAAATTGATTGTTGACTTGTTTTATTTAATTTTATTTGTGATTATTCATGCGTGCTATAATATTTGTGTCGGTAGATTAATGGATTATTGTTTTAGCGTTGCACGAGAATCGAGCATGCTCTCTGATGAAAAATTGATGAAAAAAAAATAATAGAGATAAAAGAAGTTTTTACGTGGAAAACCGTTTAAAAAGAAAAAAGACCACGGGGTTTAACTCAATTGAAGAGATTCAATATAAAGCGGAGATCACGAGTATGATTCATTGTTCTAAATGTGAGAAAGTGTTGCGTAATCTTCCGAGTTACAAAGTTGATGCACAAGAAATGGGGACGGATGATAGCGATCGGCGACATGGACGATGTTGGGCTTTAGTTTCTTCTCAAATCTTCAACTTCTTTCTCAAGCTCCAACCTCTTCCCCCTCCTCTCATGAGAGGGGTGGGACTCTATTTATAGAGTTATGGGTGCAATTAATGCATGAATATAAGTCATTTTGAGCAGACAACCCATAAAACTTCACTCAATCAAATGACGTTTGATGGACATTTGAGTCTCTTATTGATGTCAGAATTGAGTGATCATTGACTCGTTGGAATTGTCTTGTCGAGATGCTCAATTTGCATATAAGTTCATCAAATTCGATAACTGTTTGACCTTCATAATATGTCTGGAAAGCTTCCAAAAGTTGTTTAATGGCTTGATTGTGTTTGATGTGGCTTTAATTCGACCAATTTTAGTATCAATAGGTTCATCTCGTCGAGTCAATCAGTTTGACTGTAAGTTTGTTGAAATTGAAGTTCTAGTTGACTCATAATTAAAATTTATACGTAAGTTTGACACGGTCGGCGGTGGTTAACGACGGCAGAAGTGGTACTGGACTTATACTCATTCTCAAAGCTTCAAGTTCTTCCTCAAGCTCACCTGACGACCGTTCAAACTAGGTCCATGTCAAAAGTGGATATTTGAGAGCTTTAGTGATGTTGGAATTGAGTGATCTTAGGCTCGTTGGATTTATTTTACATAAACGCTCGATTCGACTATAAGCTTATCGGATTCGACATTTGTTTGTCCTTCCAAATATGCTCTGAGATCTTCTAAGAGTGATTTAATGACTTTATTTGAGCTTAATTTGACTTGGATTAGATCAATTTTAGTATCATAGGGTTTGTCTCATTGAGGGTTTGTCTCATTGAGCCGATCAACTTAACTATAATTTTGCTAAATCCGAGCTCTCGATGATTTGTCATCTTCAATCACATCTTTTGCATCTACTTTATATCCAAAATAATTGAAAACAAATAACCCATAAAAATCAAAATCATGTGAAGCATTATTTTTCTTACCCTGTAAATATTGGCTCAGTAAACGGGGAAAGATAAATAAATATTTCATGCAAATTTTATTTATTTATGTCTAACATAAAAATAAAGCCTCATGCAAATTACGTAGCGTTCATAATATGTCACCTAATTTTTTTGGGGACATTTACATATATACCCCAATATTCTTTAATATTTACAACTCAAACACTTAATTTTTTAATATTTACTTGTATATTATCTTCCTGCCTTATAAACTTAAGTGTGTAGTGATTATAAAAATATGAAAATTATGAGTGTTATATATGTAAAAATATAAGGCCTATCTAGTATGTACTTAAGGTACTATTTAAAGAATAAATGAATGAATTCTTTAAGCAATTTCTCTTAATAATTATACTATATTAATATAAAAAACTTCTTAGGAATAATTACTTCCAAACCATTGGAAATATTTATATTTAGAAATTAATCACTCATGTGATCTTTTTAATTAATATAGAGCAACTCTGGTAAAGGAAAAATTATGGGGTCTGGGCTAGTTGTGAAATCTTAATTAGGAATATAATTAATTCATGCTTGATTTTACATGATATAAAGTTGTACTAAGATTTTACGTGAAAAAGCCGTAAATGGGAAAATCACGGGTCTGACCCGTTGCGAAAATTCACTATTGATTGATGATTATAGA
>NW_018224295.1:0-889 GCF_001263595.1 Phalaenopsis equestris
CTTCTCTCTCCATTTAAAACAAGAAAAAATATCTTTACACATCGGTAATGAATTCATGTCCCTTATGAATCAAGATTACCTTTCTTCCGTTAGCATACTTTACCCATTTCTGTCTTGGGAAAGTACGTCAACTCTTTTGAACTTCAGGATCATCTGTTCAACTATCTTTAAACAGAGTGATTCAGAAGACCATTAAGAACACTCTGATCTTTATAAGGGGTCGGACCACCAATAGGTGTGTCAGTGGACTAGTTCCACCCGGGCATTATGTAAAGTAGGTCCCGCGCTGGGTCCTAAAGTTTGTATTTTCCTTCTTCCCTTTGGGTTGAATTTCCCTTTTCTATAGGTCCCGTACTGGGTCCTAAACTCCTAAACTTTGCGTTTCTGTCTCCCCTCGGAGGATGGTTTTGCTTCTTTAGCTCCCGCATTGGGTCCTAAACTCAAAAACTTCTCATTTTATTCATATTCTTCAGGTCTGGTTTGCTTTTCTGCGAATCAACCAAGCTGTTACATCTCTTCGCACTTATTGCAACTCTTTGACATTTTAAATCACAAATTAACAAAAAAAAACAAAAAATTTTCTTTTAGGATGCCCGGTTAATTAGACAAATGCGTCAGTTTGAGTACTTTTGTCAAAACTATAAAACACGGGACATTGCTAACTTTTAGAAATTCTTCAAATACAAGGGACAATGTCTTCACCAAGGTTGATCTTTTTTTTTTTGCCTCTGGAATGGAGTTCGTTTTCAATAGGGATGAACTGCCAGACCTGGCAGTTATTAAGTTTGGACAAGGGTTCGATGATATTGGAGTCAAGTTCGGGAAAGTTGCCTTCACCGTAATGAAGCTTGAAACAGACAAGTCAGTCAAGCCTATCGTAGAGTTCAAC
>NW_018224295.1:1387-3211 GCF_001263595.1 Phalaenopsis equestris
GTTGACAAGAAGGATGAACCAAATTATTGCCCATATCACAGAATGTTGGGGCATACAATTGAAGAATGTTTTGTTTTTAAGGACTGGCTTGAGAGGAATTTTAAAGAAGGAAATATCACGATCTTGAAAGAATATTTGAAAGAACCTGAAAAAGGTTCTGTAAATATAATTTCAGTTGATCCAATTGACTTCTACATAACTACATCGCTACTCAATAAAAGAAGTAACACTCTTCAGAAATCTTCAATGGATCTAAAGGTAATCAAAGGAAACTCAATCAAGGCTAAGTTGGAGATACTCCGAGCCAATATTGCACAATTATCTGAAGAACAAACAAAAAATATGAATGATGAAATACACAATGTGCCAGATTACATGGACAGAAGATTAACAGAAATCAATGTTATCGAAACCCAGGCCGAGTTATCTGCGCACGATGCTCCATTTGGTGTGGAGAACACCGCGGACGATAGACAAGGGACCACCAAACAAAAGGATGATCAGATCATCCGCCCTGAAAATAAAGTTAAAGAATTGAAAACTACTGTGATTGCAACGCAAAGACAGTCAAAATCACAACAGATGACACCTCCAGGAATGAATCAACCAGAAATCATTCATGTTGAGGATGAAAGAAAAGAGTTCACCTCTGATGAACAACCAGAGAAATACTCTGTTCAAAGCTTCATACCAGAAAATGAATTTAAACAAATGGTCAAACAAGTTCGTGAAGCCTTAACCCAGTCTAAGGATGGTGCATTGATTCTAAAAGGTAGGCCTTACCCAGAAGAATTTGATGTCGTACCATTTCCAAAGGGTTTTACACCTCCAAACTTCAAAATATTTGATGGGACTGGAAATCCCAGACAACACCTAGCATATTTTAGAGCCAATTGTGGCAACACAAGAACTAATGAAGCTTTACTCTATCAGCAGTTCGTCAGTAGCTTGTCAAGAGTTGCTTTTGATTGGTATGCCAACTTGCCCAATGATTTGGTCAAGTCATTTGCCGAGTTGGAACAGTTATTCGTAAAAAGATTTGCCGGAGTGAAACATCATGTGTCTATTGGAAATCTTGTGGTAGAAAGACAAAAGCCTAATGAGACTCTAGTAGATTATATTTTGAGGTGGAGAAACCTTAGCATGAAGTGATGCGATTGAGATTTTACTCAAGAGCATCCATGGGCGAGTAGCTTTCATGCTCAAGGGACTCACCATCAAATCCTTCGAGAAGCTACTCAGCAAGGCTAACAGTCTTCAAGAAGAAATCAAACACATGGATCCTCACGAAAGGTCTATGACAACCAATATATTTGAGAAGCATTCTGGAACAGTTGCTGTGGTTAGCATGGGAAAGCAATCGTTGTAGATCTAGGTTGAACAACATCAACAAACTTCCCAACGTTCTCGTCAGAATCTTCAACAATCGTCTCACCGAAGACCTTACGAGACATACGAAAAACAAATTTCAATCATGAACGCTCGATCAAATGGGGTATACTAATTTAAAGATGAAGCAGCGAAAAAGATGTTTCATAGTTTGATCAAGAATCTCGAGTTCAGGTTGCCCACGCCAAAAAAGCCTGACGAGGTCAACAAGAAAGGGCACCCGAGATATTGCCCATACCACAGGTTCATTGGACACCCCATAGAAGAGTGTTGCAGTTTCATGGACTTGTTTAAGGAAAAGTTGAGGAATGGGGACGTAACAATCCCGGAAGAATACTTAAAAAAAAAACCTGAAATAGGTTCTATCAATATGACTTCAGTCGATTTGTTTGTTCTAACTTATTCCTACGCAACTGCCAACGAATGAAATGCCTC
>NW_018224295.1:4642-6964 GCF_001263595.1 Phalaenopsis equestris
AGGAGGTGTTAGTTTAGATATAACTTGAATTTTTGTAGGGTCTGCTTCCATACCATCTTCCAAAATTTTATGCCCTAATACAATTCCTCCTGCAATCATAAATTGACATTTCTCCCAATTTTGAACTAAATTAGTTCTTTCAAATAGCTTCAAAACTTTTTCAAGATAATTTAAGCATGCGTCAAATGATGTTCCAAATACAGATAAATCAGCCATAAATAGTTCCAATCCATCATCAATTAACTTACTAAATAGAGACATCATACATCTCTGGAATGTTGCAGGTGCATTACATAATCCAAAAAGCATTCTTTGAAAAGCAAAATTTCCAAAAGGACTAATAAATGTTGTCTTTTCTTGATCCTCAGAAGCAATAGGACTTTGATGGTAACAGGTATATTCATCTAAAAAACAAAATTGTTTGTGCCCAGCAAGTTTATCTACTATTTTGTCTAAAAAGGGTAAAGGGAAGTGATCTTTTCTGGTGGCAGTGTTTGATTTTCTATAATCAATGCAAATACGCTACCCAGTAACTTGTCTGATAGGTATTAATTCATCATTTTCTTGTGCTTTAGTAGTCACCCCTCCTTTCTTATGAACACAATGAATTGGACTTACCTAAGCACTATCTAAAATAGGATATATAGTTTCAGTGTCCAACCATTTCAAAATTTCCTTTTTGACTACTTCTTTCATCATTGGGTTTAATCTCTTTTTTGGATCAACTCTTGGTTTAGATTGTTCATCTAGTATAATTCTGTGCATACAGATCGAAGGACTGATTCCCTTAATATCAGCTAAGGTCCAATCAAAAGTTTTCTTATATCTTTTTAAAATATCTAACAGTCTTTGCTCTTGCAAATCATTTAATTTTGAAGATATAATAACAGGTATTATAGATGAGTCTCCCAGAAACACATACTTCAAGTGACTAAGCAAAATTTTCAACTCAAGTTCAGATGGTTTTATAATTGACGGAACTAGATTCTTATCAAAATTTTCTGTAATATCCAGCATCTCAAATCTTTCCTGAACATACTCTAATTTTTCATTTTCTAATTCATCTGAAATAACTTCATCACTATCTTCAAATTGTTCTTTTTTCTCAAAATATTCTTTAAAATGTTCATTCAATAGATGTTCACTAATTTTCATGTTAAAACATTCATTATCTCTTTCAACAGCAGGGTATTTCATAGATTTTGCAATGTTAAAAGTTACTTCTTGATTGTTAACTCTCATAGTTAATTCTCATTTTTGAACATCTATCATAGCTGTTCCAGTAGCTAAAAATGGTCTCCCTAAAATGATAGGTATTTCATTATCTTCCTCCATATCTAAAACAATGAAATCCACAGGAAAGATAAATTTATCAACCTTTACTAACACATCTTCTATAACTCTATTGACCTCACTTTTAGTTGAGGTTTAGAAACTTCTTTAGTAGCCTAGGTCTAGCTATAGGACTTTCCTACTGACTAGTCTTAGAAAACTAGAAAATGTACCCTCACCATTAGAAACTCAAAACTCTTCTCTTTACTCAACTTGAAGTTCCACATATTGGTCCTAACCTCTAGCACTTAGTAGGTAAGATCATTATGAGGGGACTCAAGGAGAGTTCCTATAGGGCTACTTGACCTTAGGATTGACCCTGGGTGTTGGTTTGGAGCTCAGGTATACAATACCCTCACCATACCCTGGCTCAGACCAATACATAAGGACCCAAAATGGGGATTTCATTGATCCATGATTCATTTATAATGGATATCTATCCAATTCTACTTGAAATGCTCATCTTTGGTCTTTTTCCCCAGACACCCCCAAGTTACCTAACTGCCCTTGGGACCCCAATTTTGGCTAAATGACCAAATCACATCAATTGGACTTATAACCGAGCCAATTGGCCCAAAGAAATGTTGTATTTGCTTCATAAAAATATTTTACATCAAATATGACCATAAATTTGCATTGGTAAAACCTTTTGATCATCCAATTTGGTTTAAATCCAATACCCCAAATTAACCCCAATATTCGCTAACACCCCAAATCTCAACAATTGAATGCCCTAAACATCAAATTGGCATCCAATTTTTATTGAAAATCCTTTGTGAGGTCATTTGTGACCAAACACAACAATCAATTTGAGCTTAGTCCAAAGCTAGCTCAAGTTTGACCCAAATTAGCCCCATATGCCTAATTTGGGTCTAAATCCAAATTTCATCAAAATCCACTAAATTCACTACCAAATTGATTTCAAAATGACTTTTTTCCTTCCTGAAAGTTGTTCATCATGATTTTTTACACCAAACACAACAATCAATT
>NW_018224296.1:0-742 GCF_001263595.1 Phalaenopsis equestris
CCATCCAACACTTTAATTACTTATCATTTCAAGAAAAAAAGATAAGGAAAATTACTCAGAATCCATTGGGAAAATAAAAACACACTTTAGTTTAAAAGTAGAAATCATTGTCAAACTAACAAGAAGTCTCGATTAAAACTAAAAGTAATTTAAAACAAAAGATAAAAAACTTATCTTAAATCCTCCACCAAACTCTTGAAGTTCCTTTGAATCTCTTATATTTTACAACACTCTAAACTCTCAAAATAACAAATTTTTGTGGTGCCCAAATCTCTCCATAAGATTCTCCACGATCTTCTTCTCAGGACTCCAGCACTCTCTCCCTCTTCAAGCACCCACTTCAAATGTAAAAACTCCCTTTTTTTTATAAATCTCCAAGAGGTGCCTTGATAACTCTTCAATATGTGTCAACATTTAATGAATCCTCCAAAGAATGCATCATTTCATAAGTCTTTTAATAATATTTTCATTCTTAGTGGTTATAACCACCATCTTAAGCTAATAGGTGCCTCAAATATCTCTTCAAAATTCGATCAAATGAAGAAAATCGTCAAAATGAAGAAAATCACTAGATAACTGCCTCTGGCGCTTAAGCGTGGGACCTCTGGTGCTTAGGTGCGGCCTTCTCTGTGTTTATGTGCTGCCTTCTCTGTTTCACCGGCACTTAAGCGTCGGATCTGGTGCTTAGGCGCCAAAACACTTTAGGTCAATTTTCACCTTTTTGCTCTAAATTTGATCCTTT
>NW_018224297.1:0-852 GCF_001263595.1 Phalaenopsis equestris
AGCCATATATCCCATTGGACATAGAGTCATATGCTTCGCTGCAAACAGGGACAACATCAGCTTGGATTATCGCTGATACTGAAATGAGGGAGTATCCTCGACAGCTGCCAATTGTCTCCACGATAGAATACTATAAAATGAGTAAAGTAAACAAAAGTGATTTTGAATTCTATGAAGAAGTTCAAGGAAGGTTCATTAATATACTAGAAGGCTTGGAGCCATATACAAGGGTCTTCTCCAAAAGTGACGAGAGAAGTATTCTCAACGCATTTTTGATCTAAGAGATAGAGGTTGAGTAGGCCTTATGATGGAAAGAACCTATTCTGAGCCACGAGCAGGATCACTATAAAGTATGGTTGTGTTGGCTTTATTTTTTGTTGAGGTTTAGTTTTTTCCTCTTTAGTAGCCTAAGGTCTAGCCATAGGATTTTCCTATTGACTATTCTTAGAAAACTAGACAAGGAGCCCTCGCCATTAGAAATTCCAAACTCTTCTCTACACAACTTGAAGTTCCACATATTGGTCCTAACCTCTGAAACTTAGTAGGTGGGGTCATTATAGGGGAACTCAAGAGGAGTCAACCTTAGGACTGTTGGACCTTAGGGTTGGGTGTTGTTCTAGGGCTAAGGCACTCACTTGCACTCACTCTCACCCATAATCTCTAGCCTAGGTCCCTTGCAACTTTTGGGATGCTAATGTAGATGGTCCCCTAAACCTACTAGCCATAGGGCTATGGTTTAGCTAAGATCACTACATAGAGGACCCAAAATGAGGTTTCCATTGGTCCATGGCTTATTGATAGTCGTTGGCACTCCAAATCTACCAAGATAACCAACCTACCCTTTTGCCCCTC
>NW_018224298.1:0-3349 GCF_001263595.1 Phalaenopsis equestris
TTAGGGTATGTTGGGCAGCTTATCCAGATAAGCTGTTGATCAGTAGCTGATCCAAATAAGTTAGATGACTGTTTGATTTGTGCGTTTAGAAAGCAACTGATTTCCAGTTGTTTCTTGATGAATGATCATTATCCCCGTGATATTGATAAGTTGTATAGTTGTTTTGTTTGTGCGTTTGGAAAATAGCTGATTTGCAGCTTTTTTTGGATAAGTGGTCATTCCGCTATTGTTCAGTTATGTTTTTTTGCAAGAGAATTGTTTCAGATATATATTTGATAGTTTTAAAAAAAAATTCATAACAATACAAAAAACACACCTCACTTAAGGTTTGTTTGGGGGCAACTGTAAATTACTGAATAATCTGCTGATAAACTGATTAAAAATAATATGTTGATAAGCTAGGTGCGGTGACTATTATATTTTATTTTTTTTGGAAAAGCCAGATCGCAGTCAGAAAACTACCACCATACTTAGATAGGTGCGGTGTAAAAAAACTGTTTTTCAGCATTTTGAAAAAACATAAGCTGGCAGATCACAGTTTACCCAAACAGACCAAGTGCGTTTTTAAAACGTCACTGCACCAAATAAGCTGCCCCAAATGGGCTCTTAATAGTGAGTATTAAGAAACTAAAAAAAACATATTTAAATTAAAATTAAAGTATGATAACATTCATTTTAAAATGCAGAAGCATGTCACAAGCAACGCTAGTCTGTAGGGATACCATCATATCTTGATCACTATCGGCAGTGGAATCAGACAGACTGTCTGCTTCCTGCCCACCTGAAGAACTCACACTTGTCCGGATCGTCTGCCTGCCGCGACACAACACTCGTATGGAGTTTCCCAAAAACCTGAAGCTCATCTTCCTATAATAATTCAAGAGAAAACACGTTACTCATAAAATTACATGAAATAAAAAAATCATGGAAATTGAAAATAAGAAATAATATTGAATAAAGAAATAAACAACAGACGTGAGGACCTAGATGAAATTTAAAAAAAAAGGAATAAACAGAAACTATATTGAATATACTCGCATGGATTAACCAAAAAAAAAAAAAAATCAGGCGTGAGGGTTTAGAGAACTCATAACTCCAACCAACGAATTTGTTATTACAAGAAGACAATAGACCTCGTAAAAAACATGGCTCTTGGTTGCCTTTTACCTATGCAAAATCAATCTCGTGAGTGTCACATATGCATTGTTGGGTAATGTGAAGACCCGGTCTACCGAAATTTAATTAGTTTTCTAATTAAGAATCCTGTTTACTGCTCATCTACTACACCCACCTACCGCTCACCTACCTCCCGCTCTCATGGTTTCTATAAATAGCCTCTTTTGACTTAAAGGAGATACCAAGAGTCAAGCCAAGCATGACCAAGCCAAATCCTCTTAAGAGCTAAGAGAAAAAGAGGTAGAGAGAGATAGAGAAGAAGGGAGAGAAGAAGATATAGATTTTCTTGTAAATGTAGAGTAGCTCAACGGTGTAATTCTTCGAAGAAATAAAATTCTCTGCAGTTCCGTGGATGTAGGCAAATTTGTTGAACCACATAAATCTGTGTCGCTTTGGTGTTTTTCTGCGTGCAATTTTACTCGTTCCATTCTTCGCTTTTTTCCGTCGTTTTTCATAACAATTGGTATCTGAGTTTGAGTTCGAATCTAAGGAAGAACGATGAGGGGAGACAAAGTGATAACATTGAAGATCGAGAAGTTCAATGACACAGATTTTGCTTACTGGAGGATGCAGATAGAGGACTACCTCTATGAGAAGAAACTTCATCTTCCGTTACTAGGAAAGCTACTGGAAAAGATGGACGGGGCGGAATGGAACCTGTTGGATCGACAGGTTATGGGGGTTATACGATTAACCCTGTCAAGTTCGTTTGCCCATAACTTCATCAATGAGAGGACTATTGTAGATCTCATGACGGCTTTATCAGGTATGTATGAAAAGTCATTGGCGAATAACAATGTGCATCTGATGAAAAAGTTATTCAACTTGAAGATGACAGAAGATGTCTGTTGCTCTACACCTGAATGATTTCAATACTATCACAAATCAATTGTCATCTGTTGAAATTGATTTTGATGATGAGATGTGTGCGTTGATATTTTTGGCTTCATTGTCAAATAACTAGGAAGTCATGAGGATGACAATTAACAGTTATGCGGGTAAATCTAAGATGAAATATGATAATATTCGTGATTTGATTTTGACTGAGAAGATGCACATGAAGGATTCTAGCGAGACCTCGTGTTCAAGTTCAGAGCTGAATGTTGATTCCAGAGGGAGATCACATGACAAGAACTCAAACAGAGGAAGATTAAAATCAAAGTCTGGTCAGCAGCCAACCTGTTGGAATTATGGCAAGGTTGATCAAATAAAAAGAATCCGCAGGAATCCTTAGAAAAATGAGAATGATAGCGCAAATGTGATAACTGAAGAGATACAAGATACGCTATTGCTGGCTGTTACAGTTCTTTGGATGACTGGAGACTGGATTCAGGGGCTTCCTTCCATATATTTTCCCGTCGGGAGTTAATGCGAAATTATGTTACAGATAACTTTAGGAAGATATATCTGGCTGATGGAGCAGCTTTGAACATGGAGGGGATAGGAGACGTTGATATTGCACTCCCTAACAAGAGTAAATGGACTTTGCAAAAGGTTAGACACTTTATTGAGTTGAAGAAAAACCTCATCTTTGTTGGGCAACTCAATGAGGGTGGTCATTCGGTAATGTTCTCAGATAACACCTAGAAGATTACCAAAGGAGCATTAGCACTGGAAAATTGGACCACATTAGTTAGAGGTACATTATGAGGAAGCAGAAGAAGGTCAGTTTCCTGAAAAGTGGCAGAACGCCAAAGGGAAGAAGATCGGACCTTGTACAGACAAATGGTGGAGAGCCACAGTGCTATGAAGAAGTCTTGCAAGATGAGAAATTGAGCAAGTGAGAGCTGACCAAGGAGGAAACAGATTCCCTGTCAATGAATCAGACTTGAGAGTTGACACAACTTCTACCAAGGAAGAAGACATTGCACAACAAGTAGGTGTACCGGGTGAAGACTGTGTTTGGTGGCAGTAAGAGGTACAAGGCTGAACTTGTTGAAAAGGGCTTTCAGCAGAGGTAGAATATTGCTCATGCAGTGAGAGTTATAAGTAGATACATGAGTAACAAAGAAAATAACTTGGTGGTACAAGGCTAAGTTGATGATGATATGTCAACTGAGGGTGTTACTCATGAGAAGCTGAAGTTGTGCTCAACTTCAGTTGGTCTTCTGGCATGAAGACAGGGGCTTCGAGCGAGCTGCAGAGATGGAGGATATCATGTTTGAGGAAAAGG
>NW_018224299.1:0-9374 GCF_001263595.1 Phalaenopsis equestris
ATATCTGCCTTAAACTTCTTGAATATTCCAAAAATTTCTGATTTTTATTTTAAGAAATACACACATGTTTTTCGTGAAAAATCATCTATGAAGAGAATAAAATCGTTGCTCTTACCGAGTGAGTTTAGCTTTATTGGACCGCAAACATCTGTATGTATGAGCTCAAGAGGCTTTTGGGCTCTTAAAGTTGACTCCCTTGGAAAGCTTTTCCTGAAGTGCTTTCCGGTTAAACACCCTTCATATAATTGATCAAGGTGGTTGATGCAAGGTAATCATCTCACCATCTCTTTTTTTGAAAGCAATTTAAGTCCTCCGTAGTTGAGATGCCCAAATCAAAGATGTCAGAGCCAAGAAGCATCTTTATAACAGGTCTTCAGACATTTGACAATATCGTTTTGAATGTTGAGTGAGAACATTCTATTTTTAGACATTGGCACCGTAGCAATCAAGTTACCAATATTGTCTTTTAAGAAAAGAGTATTTTCTTTCAAGTGGATATCATATCCTTTCTCCAAGAAGTGTCCTAAACTCAAGATGTTGCTTTTCATATTCAACACAAAGTAAACATTAGAAATAAATTGATGCTTCCCATTTTTTTAACGGATGAGAATGTTATATTTGTCTTTTATCTCTATCTTGGACTCATCTTCAAAAGACACATTGTGGCTTACTGATTTGTCAAGCTCTACAAACATGCATCTTCTCCCACACATATGGTTGCTTGCACCGGTGTCCAGGTACCATGTACTTTCTTCACCTCTTTCATTGTCTTTGTATGCTAGAAGTAAAGTGTCATCTTCTTCTCTTTTTACTTCTATGTAGTTGACTCTTTCATTAACTTCATACTTAGGTGCTCTACATTCTTTTGCATAATGCTCGAACTTGTTACAATTATAGCACTTAATTTGAAATTTATCATACCTCAAGTTTGAGAGCCCTCGACCACGTCCTCTTGTAGATTTTTCTCTTTTTCATAGTTATTGTTGGTACCCTATCCTTGCTTGCTAGCATGACCTCGTCCTTGTCCACTACTTCTTCTATGTTGGCTTCTAATATTGTTGAAGCTTTCATCTTTTTGAGGTTGTTGGAGATTCGTCTTGAGAGGTTGTTCGACAATCTCTTCATTCATCTTCTTCTTTTCTTCATGGGCTTGCAATGAACCCAAAAGTTGCTCTATCTTCATGGTTTGTAAATCCTTGGTCTCTTCGATAATAATTGTGATACTATCAAATTTTGAATCTAACGATCGAAGAATCTTTTCCATGATAGCCACATCTTCTAACTTCACACCATTTTTTTTAGTTGATTGAAAATGGTAATGATTCTAGAAAAGTAATTGGAGACTAACTCATCTTCTTTCATATGTAAAACATCAAATTGGCTTCTTAAAGTTTGAAGTCGTACCTTTTTAACCTTCTCTTCTCCCTTATTCGAGACGTCAAGCTTCTTCCATGCTAGCTTGGTCGAAGTAGCACTTGAGATCTTCTCAAAACCATCTTCATCTAAAGCTTGATAGATGAGCAAGAGAGCCTTCTTGTCTCTCTTTCACAAGTCTCTTAAGCTATCCTTTTGTGTTGTGGATAGAGCGGACTCGTCGCTTGGCTCATCGTAGCCTTTCTCCATAACCTCCCAAACATCATGCGCTCCAAGGAGTGCCTTCATCTTGATACTCTAATTGTCGTAGATACTTTCCTTAAGCATCGGAACTTGTAAGGAAACCATGACACCGTTTGTCATTGCTCTATATAGAAACCTTTAGGCTCTGATACCACTTTGTTAGAATGGAGAAGCTTTTAGGATATGAGAAAGACTAAAAATTTATGGAAGAAGCTTCACTTTTATTTATCACTTTTATTTGGCTTGATACAAACTCAAAGACTTTACCCCTATTTATACTACTACGCCTCCTAAATTAATGGCTAGGATTGTGCCACTACAATTCCAATCTAATTGTTACAAATAATTTCATATCTACCACACAATAATTTCACACCTACCACACAATAATTTCATACCAATCACATATTCTAGAATACACTTCTATATGAGACATAGTTAGGTTTTATTTAAACAACTAAAATCAAGTTTATATTTTAACAATAAATACCGAAGTGAATTTTAATTTTCGCTCACTAGAGGAGCCAAAAATAAAATGTAGCCACCCCAACCTTATTAAACTTATTAAGATATTTCTCTTTCTTTCTTTCTTTTCTCTCTAAATGCATTATCCTCAACATAATCTCTTTAACAGAAATTTAACTTTAGAGCCAGAAATTAGAGGAATCTCATCATTGTTTGTTTTCTTAAAATAATATCCCAAAGAACTTATTTTGGATTAAAATACTATCACTTTAGATTGCATAATACTATTAAATTCCTCTGCCATGATATGCATTGAGCAAAAATTGGATAATAATTGAGAAAAATATGCTCAAATATTGTTCAAACTAACTTCAATCTTTGGTCGAGCTGTGTTCAAATATCATTAAAGTATAATTTGAACAGAATTCAAACCATCTTTGAATAAAATTAGAATTTTATTCCAATATGATTTTCATAAGGTTCAAATATGCTTCGAACAAGCTTTTTATGTCACCAAACTCTCTTCAATTTAGCTCAAAGTGATTCAAAATGGTTCAAACAAAATTTGTACATTGTCTAAATAGCTAACGCAAATCATGAGTACCATGGTAATATAAGATAAATAACACATAGTAATCCTCCAGACTCAGCAAATTCATGCCCTAGCCTCTCTTAAAATGAATGAGAGCAAGAGAGTTTCACATAAGATTCTGGCTCAAATTTTAGAAGGCAGACGAGACAATACATAAGGCATTGCTTTGAGATTTGGCCTTCATTTTCTTATTACAATGAATACAATAAGATAATTGATAGTATTAGCTTCTTGTGAGTTGGTGTTAATATTAAATTTGTTAGGGCTGGAGCCATATAATTTCCCACTCCCGCTACAGGATCCCCCTCCTGATCGCGAAACCCGTGAACCGCTAAGGTATTGCACGGCTCTCCTTTAGTTCAATAAGTCACAGTTTTTTTGTGTTCTTCTTCGGGTTTCCTCAAGATAGAAGAAGAGAGTGCAAGAAGTAGTTCATTACGATAGAAGAAAGAAGAAAGAAGAAGAAGATTGTTCTCCCTTGACTTTTTCTTGCTGGCTTGTGATAGAAGAGAAATTGGATTTATTTCTCTGGTAAGTTTATCTTCTTCGGTGTATCTCAGTGTAGAGTTTCTTTGGTGTATCTCTGTGTAGAAAGAGAAGAACAGAGAGAGAAGAAGAGAGAACAACAAAGTGAGAGATTCCTCTTGTAAGTCGAGACGATCGACTGATATAAATTCCTTAAGTAATAAAATCCTCTGCAACTCTGTGGACGTATGCAATTTGTCGAACCATGTAAATCTATGTGTTCCACTGTGTTACTGTTTTTTATGTGAATTTTCTCGTTCTATTTTCCTTTCATCGATTGTTCTCCTATTTTTTTTACTTATATACCACAACAACTGGTATCTATCTCGCAACAACAACTGGTATCAGAGCTTTATTTCAGATCTGAGGAAGAATGATAGCTACAGATGAAGTGAAGGTTTCAGGGATCGAGAAATTTGATGACACATATTTTGGTTACTAGAGGATGGAGATAGAGGACTACCTCTTTGGGAAGAAACTTCATCTTTCATTATTAGGGAAAAGAACTGAAAGAATGGTTGAGGTTGAATGAAATTTGTTGAATTGACAAGTTTTGGGGGTTATTCGATTGACCATATCGAGATTCGTTGCACACAATGTCGTCAAGGAGATGACGACTGCAGATCTCATGCCAGCCTTATCAGATATGTATGAAAAGCCATCGACGAATAACAAGGTGTACTTGATGAAGAAGTTATTCAATTTGAAGATGGTGGTAGGTGTTTCTGTTGCTTAACACCTGAATGATTTCAATACTATTACAAATCAATTGTTGATTGAAATTGATTTTGATGATGAGATTTGTGCACTGATATTGTTAACATCGTTGCTAAATAGTTGGGAAGACATGAGGATGGCAGTTAGCAGTTCTGCAGGTAAATCTAAACTGAAATGTGATAATATTCGTGATTTGATTTGGGCTGAAAATGTGCGCATGAAAAATTCTGGCGAGATCTTAGGTACGGGTTCGACACTGAATGTTAATTTCAGAGGGAGATGACAGGACATGAACTCAAATAAAGGGATATCAAAATCAAAATCTGGTCAACAGATAACCTGTTCGAATTTTGGTAATGCTGGCCACATAAAGAGGAACTGCATGAATCTCAAGAAGATGGAGAATGATAACACAAATGTGGTATCTGAAGAAGTACATGATGCACTATTGCTGGCAGTTCATAGTTCTGTTGTTGATGGAAGTGAAGATAATAGTGGGTCCGGAGCACCCTTTCCTATTGTTCCATAGTTAGATGATGGAAAACCAAAGAGCTATGAAGAAATCTTGCAAGATAAAAGTTTGAGCAAGTTGGAGCTGACAGAATTTTCACCAAGGAAGAAGGCACTGCACAACAAGTAGGTGTACCAGATGAAGTCTGAGCATGATGGAAGTAAGAAGCACAAGACTAGACTTGTTGAAAAAGGCTTTCAGCAGATGCAGAATATTGTCATGCAGTGGGAGTTGTAAGTAGAGACAAGAGTAATCTCGAAAATAGCTTGGAGGTGCAAGACTATGTTGACCTTGCTGATATGTTGACTGAGGGTGTTACTCTTGAGAAATTGAAGTTGTGCACAACTTCAGTTGATCTTTTGGAGTGAAGACAGAGGTTTTGAGTTACAGAGGTGGAGGATTCATGTTTGAAGAATAAAGCGATGCTGCCAGTGGAGGATATCAGTTCGAGGAAGGAGATCTTGTAGCTTGTGTATCGGTCTCCCAGGGGGGGGGATTGTTAGTGAGGAAGCCCGATAATTTCCCGCTTCCGCTCTGATTTCTCTTGCTCTCGCTACAGAATCCCGCTCTCAGTCGCGAAACCCACGAACCACTCCCGCTCCCGTCTCTCGCTCGGTCGCAAACTATTCCTGCAAACAGTTTGTTGTTTCGCGAAGAGTCGCGTCTATCGCGGGTTTCCTCAAGATATAGGAAGAGAGTGCAAGAAGTAGTTCATTACGACAGAAGAAAGAAGAAAAAAGAAGAAGATTGTTCTCCCTTGGCTTCTTCTTGCTGGCTTGTGATAGAAGAGAAATTGGATTTATTTCTCTTGGAAGTTTCTCTATCTTCTTCGGTGTATCTCAGTGTAGAGTTTCTTTGGTGTATCTCTGTGTAGAAAGAGAAGAACAGAGAGAGAAGAAGAGAGAACAACAAAGTGAGAGATTCCTCTTGTAAGTCGAGACGATCGACTGATATAAATTCCTTAAGTAATAAAATCCTCTGCAACTCTGTGGACGTAGGCAATTTGTCGAACCACGTAAATCTATGTGTTCCACTGTGTTACTGTTTTTTATGTGAATTTTCTCGTTCTATTTTCATTTCATTGATTGTTCTCCTATTTTTTTTTACTTATATACCACAACAACTGGTATCTATCTCGCAACAACAACTGATATCAGAGCTTTGTTTCAGATCTGAGGAAGAATGATGACTACAGATGAAGTGAAGGTTTCAGGAATCGAGAAATTTGATGGCACAAATTTTGGTTACTAGAGGATGGAGATAGAGGACTACCTCTTTAGGAAGAAACTTCATCTTTCATTATTAAGGAAAAGACCTGAAAGAAGGGTTGGGGCTGAATGAAATTTGTTGAATTGACACGTTTTGAGGGTTATTCGATTGACCATATCGAGATCCGTTGCACACAATGTCGTCAAGGAGATGACGACTGCAGATCTCATGGAAGCCTTATCAGGTATGTATGAAAAGCCATCAGCGAATAATAATGTATACTTGATGAAGAAGTTATTCAATTTGAAGATGGTGGTAGGTGTTTCTGTTGCTTAACACCTGAATGATTTCAATACTATTACAAATCAATTGTTGATTGAAATTGATTTTGATGATGAGATTTGTGCACTGATATTGTTGACATCGTTGCTAAATAGTTGGGAAGACATGAGGATGGCAGTTAGAAGTTCTGCAAGTAAATCTAAACTGAAATGTGATAATATTCGTGATTTGATTTGGGCTGAAAATGTGCGCATGAAAAATTCTGGCGAGATCTTAGGTACGGGTTCGACACTGAATGTTAATTTCAGAGGGAGATGACAGAACATGAACTCAAATAAAGGGATATCAAAATCAAAATCTGGTCAACAGATAACCTGTTGGAATTTTGGTAATGCTGACCACATAAAGAGGAACTGCATGAATCCCAAGAAGATGGAGAATGATAACACAAATGTGGTATCTGAAGAAGTACATGATGCACTATTGCTGGCAGTTCATAGTTCTGTTGTTGATGGAAGTGAAGATAATAGTGGGTCCGGAGCACCCTTTCCTATTGTTCCATAGTTAGATGATGGAAAACCAAAGAGCTATGAAGAAATCTTGCAAGATAAAAGTTTGAGCAAGTTGGAGCTGACAGAATTTTCACCAAGGAAGAAGGCACTGCACAACAAGTAGGTGTACCAGATGAAGTCTGAGCATGATGGAAGTAAGAAGCACAAGACTAGACTTGTTGAAAAAGGCTTTCAGCAGATGCAACAGATGATATTGTCATGCAGTGGGAGTTGTAAGTAGAGACAAGAGTAATCTAGAAAATAGCTTGGAGGTGCAAGACTATGTTGACCTTGCTGATATGTTGACTGAGGGTGTCACTCTTGAGAAATTGAAGTTGTGCACAACTTCAGTTGATCTTTTGGCGTGAAGACAGAGGTTTTGAGTTACAGAGGTGGAGGATTCATGTTTGAAGAATAAAGCGACGCTGCCAGTGGAGGATATCAGTTCGAGAAAGGAGATCTTGTAGCTTGTGTATCGGTCTCCAAGTGGGAGATTGTTAGTGAGGAAGTCCGATAATTTCCCGCTTCCGCTCTGATTTCTCCTGCTCTCGCTACAGAATCCCACTCTCAGTCGCGAAACCCGCGATCCGCTCCCGCTCCCGTCTCTCGCTCGGTTGCGAACTATTCCTGCGAACAGT
The DNA here is from genome assembly GCF_001263595.1 of Phalaenopsis equestris. Taxonomy (NCBI): domain Eukaryota; kingdom Viridiplantae; phylum Streptophyta; class Magnoliopsida; order Asparagales; family Orchidaceae; genus Phalaenopsis; species Phalaenopsis equestris. The sequence continues at coordinate 7,108 of NW_018224299.1, forward strand.
TTGTTGTTTCGCGAAGAGTCGCGTCTATCGTGACAGTTTCTTTCCTGTTTGTGAAAAAAGGTATCGCACGACTCTCCTTTAGTTCAAGAAGTCACAGTTTTTTGGTGTTCTTCTTTGAGTTTCCTCGGGATAGAGGAAGAGAAGTGCAAGAAGTAGTTCCTTGCGGCAGAAGGAAGAAAAAAGAAGAAGAAGAAGATTGTTCTCCCTTGGCTTCTTCTTGGTGGCTTGTGGCAGAGAGAAATTGAGTTTATTTCTCTTGTAAGTTTATCTTCTTCAGTGTATCTCAATGTAGGGTTTTTTCTGTGTATCTTGGTGCAGAGAGAGAAGAACAGAGAGAATGAAAGGGAGCAACAAAGTGAGAGATTCCTCTTGTAAGTTGAGACAATCGACTGGTGTAAATTCCTCAAGTAGTAAAATCTTCTGCAACTCTGTGGACGTAGACAATTTGACGAACCACGTAAATTTGTGTGTTCAGCTGTGTTACTATTTTCTGGTGTGAATTTTCTCATTTTCTTTTTCACTTCGTCGATGGTTCTCCTATTTTATTTCTACATATATACCACAACAACTGGTATCTATCTCGCAACAACTACATATATACCACAACAACTGGTATCTATCTTGCAACAACAAAATTTGCCGCCCTAGACAAACTAATTTGAACGGTAGATGAGATTTTGCCTTTTAGATTTTAATGATTTATTTCATTTAAACATTTTTTTAATATAATAATCTTTTTATTTTTTTTAATTTTTATTGAAATTTATGAGAGTTAAACATATTTTGATGACAATGTAACCTGTAGTTGAGATTTACTATTAATATGGTCATTATTGAAGGTTTGCTTAGAACTCTTTTATTTGTAATTAAGAAGTTAGATTTTAAAAATTATATAACCCCTGAGATTGAGATTTGCAATCAGCATGACCATCATCAAGGATTAAAGTAACTTTATTGAAATATTCTTTTGAGCTTAATTTTAATAACTGACACTTCCAATTGAGATTCAATTTTAGCACAATCATTAAAAAATAATTTGAATAGCTTTGAACTTATGAACTCTATTTTGCATATGAAGAATCAAAATCATAATGACTATTAATTGAATTTATTTAAATGTTCGTTTGGATATAATTAAACAAAATACACCAAAAAATGTCTCATTTAAAATTATTCATAATTGTCTTTTTTTAATAAGAACTTATTTTTTGAAAGTTTTTAGAACACCTACTTTGTCAACTTTAGTCTTTCAAAGGAGGAGGATTAGATTAAGGTTCTGTTTGGGGCAGTTGTTGACAGATTATTCTAATAATCTGATAATCTGCAGATTATCAGAATAAACTGGCTTGCTTTTTGGAGCAGCTTATTCAGAACAGCTTACTGACAACTGTTGTTGGATAAATGATCATTCTGCCCTAGTTTGGTTTAAGTTGTTTGCAACAAAACTGTATGAGCAAAAAAATAAATAAAACAAAACCCATAAATCTTCACAGATCAGTTCAAAAATTTTATACAAGTAGTTCAAAAAGATAACTCTTTAACAAAATTCCACACCAGGGTGAAAGGAATATCAATATTACATAAAAAGGAATGGAGCATAATAATTGGACAAATTCAAAATTTGATTCAAACGATTGAATACTTGCTCTAGAAAATCAATCTGCGTCCATGAAAAATTCATCATAATTGATCATATTTTGGAATTTGTTGATCTAAAAATTGATAGAGCAAGATGTCTAAAGGGTTAAATACCACAGAAGCTTGAACATATTAATTGGATCCATACACAACTTAACTAAGAAAGAAAGGGAGAAAATGGTGGATACAACTTCACATATCGCTTCAGACATGTGGCAGGATGTTTATGCATATCCATCTATCCAATTTTTTGACAACAGAGCAAGCCTACCGAAGATCTTCATAGATCCATCAAAGCACAGAAAAAGTGTGTGATTCAAACGGTGGAATCCCTCGTAGTTCCTATCTGCCGTGCCTCCCAAGCTGTCTTCGTCTTTTCGTATTCCAGCGAATCAAACATCCGAAGCCTTTGTGCAATCCAAACCCACCTCCTTTGTTCACAAAATCGACGTCAGAAGGCCTTGTTGAACACCTTCCTGCCCTTCCCGAAAGTTTCTTTCGCTCTGCCTTAGCCGAGCAATCCAAAGTCGCTCATTCACTGAGCCACACACAATCAACCGTCCTGTGTCGCGATCTTCCCAACCTACTCCTACCTGTGTTGTTGCGGTTCTCCTAGGCCTCACGCCGCC
>NW_018224299.1:10262-11588 GCF_001263595.1 Phalaenopsis equestris
CCACTGGACCATGGAGAGTCCACACACCTGGCAGGCAGTAATCTGCTCTGATACCACTTGTCACCTCCCAAAAGAGCCCTTTAGGGTGGTGGGCAGCCCAGGACTTAAATACTGCTTTTCGGCCCTACACCTAGCCAATGTGGGACTATTTGTCCGTGACACTAGGCCCCTGATTAATGTATAGGGTGGTGCCTATAAATTAATTTTGGGTGGCTTTTTCTTGGATTCCGAGTAGCCCCTAGGTGCCCATTCGGGGCTAGACAACGAGTGTAAAGGCATTGTCTATGAGGGACGCTTAGACACCAAGAGCCATTTGTATGTAGTTTGGGACTTTCCTTCACATGCTTTCTCTAGCGCATTGTGAACTCTCAAATCTTTGTGTGGAGCAGAAAGGTTCAAGAGGTGAATTTCGATGCATGTGATTCCTTTTGTACGTCGAGGTTAAGTTCTATTGATGTAGAGAGAAGATTTGAATGGTATAAAATTATATATTATTCTCTTTTCATAATGAAAGTTTTGAAGTGTTATGTTTTTTTTTTTCGGTTTCTAGGTTTTTTAATGAAAATTATTTGAGTGTTTTTTTTAGATTTTTTTTTAATTGTGGTTCTCTCTTAAATTTATTTTTTTTAATTTTTTGAATTGACATTTTTTTTCATGATATAATTTTATTTGTGAATCAATCAAATCTCAAATTTTAACATTCCAAGCATTGCTCGCTCTTCAATGCAAACCAAGATGTTTTTTCATTATGCACGTACTTTTCAATGCCTATTTAAATTAAAAAAATATGCATGTTTTATGTAATTGCACACACTGAGGCATTTGCATGAATTTTTATGTAGCATAATCATATTTAAAATATTCTTAAAGTTCATGTCAAGTCTCATAATCGCGTGAACCGTTTGTTGTGAAATTACAACGAAGCATGTCTTCCCAAGCTCTAGTTTTGCCTTTTGGCTACTTGTTGGTGTATCACGGATTTGGTGACGTGGGACGAGGGGGAAATATTTTGGAAATCGGAAGATATCAATATTTTTATTTTTATACGCTAATTATCACTAAATGCAATGGGCCCCATATATTCTATTTTTCTTCTTATATTCCTTAATTCAAGATCTTCCACATGGAGAGATTCTGCTCGATCCTTGAACAAATTTTTGAGTCGTTGTATGTCCCCTATAAGTTATGTTTTAAGTTTAAGTTTTATAATAAATTTGTTTTAAACTCTTTCTTTTTTGTGTTTTGTAATTTATCTTTTTAATTAATTATGTAATCGACAGGACTAACTATTTCTTAATACTTGAAAGAATAAGCTGAATTAAACGT
>NW_018224300.1:0-787 GCF_001263595.1 Phalaenopsis equestris
ACGCCGCCGACGGCGGGGTTTTCCTGAGAGTCCAGCCTAAATAAATACAGAGGCTCACCGACGACACCCTCAACCTCGTCGACGACGATACCGACGAGATGGCAATTTCTTGGGTTCACATGACGGTTTTTGGTAGTTTTTGGGTGGGAGTTACCCTTTTAAACTCCTAAATTCGATTCCTAGTTCATATTTTCGCCCCAAAACGAAGTGAAACTCCACCAATTGCCCCAAAATGAAGTGAAACTCCACCAATTTCATTCCTATGGCGTCTAATTCCCCTAATAATCCCAGAATGTGAAAGTTCAATTGGTGAAAGTTTATTAGTGCGGAAGCGCAACGAATCTCGAACAAGTTACTGATGAAGAAAAGATTGATCAAGGAACGAGGATTCCTAAATCACGGATTGAATAATCCCACAACGAAAATTGAAGAGATGTTGGTGCGGCAAAGATGGGAAGTGTTGTGCTATATTACCGCCGCCATGGTTGTTCCTTTGAGAATTTTATGCAAATTTGCATGGAATCAACCAAGGAGTTGTTTATGTGCGAGGTAGATGGATCACTTTCACTCCTGCATGGATCAAAGAATTATACATGATCGAGAACGTTCATGTCTACTACTATTTGAATTTTGTCCCAACAAGAAACCAGATGAATGAAATTTACCAATATTTAACGGTCGAAACTGACGACTGGGAAATGCGAGAAAACGGGTACGTTAGTTTTTTTGCAACACTCCTAAATCTCGTTTTGAAACAATGGCACTTTTTCATTTCTGTGAAACTGTT
>NW_018224301.1:0-527 GCF_001263595.1 Phalaenopsis equestris
TCAGATGGAATATCATTGTTAATCACCAACAATTTATACATTTTAAGTTTAACTTTGGTGGCTATGTGAGCTTTGCTACCTTCACTTATGCAGGTTGTAGCAAGGAAGCTAGACAGAAGCTGTGGAGCTGCCTGTTAGACATCAGTCAGCTTATGGATTCCCCCTGGATTATGGGGGGAGATTTTAACTGCATTGCCTCTACTGCTGAAAAAATTGGGGGTAGAGCTCCTAACCTTATTAAGATGAATACATTCACTGATAGTATCCACAAGGTTGGATTGTTTGATTTGGGCTACAAATGTCCTACTTTTACTTGGAAGAGGGGTAAAATCTGGGAAAGACTTGATAGGTGTCTGGTCAATGATAAATGGTACAATCATTTCCTTCTCACTTCTGTTACCCATCTAAGCCTTAGTGGTTCAGACCACAGACCCATCCTTATCTACATCACCTCCTCAAAAATACATCTTCCCCCTCCCCATTTAGATATCCAAATATGTGGTCTTCTCATCCCTCTTACAATCCTT
>NW_018224302.1:0-989 GCF_001263595.1 Phalaenopsis equestris
TTACATCTATTTTTCTCAATTTTAGTTTAACGAACTAATTTCCAGTCGAACACGAACACGAATATTTAAATCGAGCCGAACACGAACACACTGTTCACGAGTCGATTTCGAATACAAGCTGATTCCGAACATAAGCTATTTCGAAAGAGCCGAACAAGAGCCAAGCCTGAGCTTGCTCAAGCTCGGCTCGCTTAATATCCTTATTTAGTCCTAATTGAAATACAACTTTTCATGCATAGGTTTATGACGCCAAGGTATTACAAGTGTAAATATCTAACTTTGGGTGTTAGATATGTAAATGCATAAAATTTTTTTGGTATAGATGTAGATAAGTGTAAATACGTAACTCTTGTTTTGGTGCTATTTCAGAGAGATTATGAAAGAAAAGCAGCTATGATGGGGGGAGGAAATTTCGTTGTTCCTGCACAGACAGTTACTGATTTTCTTGATAATAAGTTATCAGGTTAAAGCCAACATTACCTTTTTATGAATATAATTTCTCACATATTTCTGCTTCTGATATTTGTTTCAACTTTTTACTTCCTTTTCAGATACTTCTCTTCCGCAGTCAAGCTACAGATTAGGAGTTAGACCTTCAAAACTTCATGAACTTTTTCCAACTCACATTACTAAAGCCTTGCAACATTCGATAACAGTTTTTGACAAAGAGGTCTTTATTTTTAGAGGCATTTACATACATACCCCACAATTCCTATGTATTTACATATCTCACACCTAAACGGTGTTTTTTTTGCATTTATACGACCCAACTCTTTCATATCTTATAAAAAATATCATAGCTAAGGTGGTGTTAGATATGTAAATCTTTTTTAAAAAAAATTGCATTTTTTTTTCTTATTAACTTGGCTGCTTTTCATTTAATGAAGATGATTTAATATTGTTTTCTCATATTATATTATGTTGGCCTCCAACCACTAGCTTCCTGGCTATATTTGCAAGGACGCTTTGCTTCATGGTGTCGAGGTAAG
>NW_018224303.1:0-268 GCF_001263595.1 Phalaenopsis equestris
GGGGAGTTTCATTATGTGGGTTAGGGGTGCGGGGGTAACACCTTGCAGTTTGGTGAAGGGTAATTTAAATAATTACATATTGTACTATAAAGTTATATATATGTTTTGTTTGTATCCTAATAGAGCCTCTAAGAGCTTCTGAGATCTTGAGAGCTGAATCTTGTATTTTGCACTTTTTCTGAATATTGAAAAGAAAGTCGTCGCTCTGCTCCCGATGGTATATACATATTTGTCGAACCTCGTAAATCTCTGTGTGCTCTTCTGGATT
>NW_018224304.1:0-9923 GCF_001263595.1 Phalaenopsis equestris
GCTTATTTAGTGCGGTGGCGTTTTGAAAACACACCAGATCTGTTTGGTTAAACTGCATTTCGGCAGCTTATGCACTTTCAAAACGTTGAAAATAACGTTTTCACACCCCACTTATCTATGTGTCATGGCAGTTTATGGCTGCGATTTAATTTTTCCAAAAAAATAAAAAATTATAATAGACACCACACCTAACTTATCTGCAAATTGTTTTTAATCAGCTTATCAACAAATTATTCAATAGGTTGCAACTGCCCCAAACACACCCTAAATGTTTTGAGACATTTATCAGTAAATTACAGAGTTTGAGAATCTAAAAACCACTTCAATACTCAGGATATTTGTGTATTATTAAAATTATAAAATATTAATGATAATTTATTTAGTTTAGTTTTTTTTTTCTTGAGTTCGAGCCTTATGGTGTTTATTTAATTATTCCCTTAAATTATTTATATTAATAAATAAATTTAATTTTATAAAATTGAATAAATATTATAATCTCAATTAAAAAATTAATAAAAATTAAAAGATCAAAATTATAATATTAAATAAAATAACTTTAATTATATTTTCATTTACATTTACATCCAAAGATAAATCCTTTCATAATAATTTGATATATTTTTGTTTTTCAAAATGTTAAATACAAATTTTGAGAACGAGAATATCTCCACAAATTTTACGAAATAAAATTTTAAAAATAACTTTTTTTTAAAATTTTTTAAATTTTTTTACATTTTTAAAAACTAAATATATTTTAAATTATTATTTGCTACAAATTATAATGAATAATTAACTTAGTTAAAGTCATTAAGATTAATCAATCTTAATTTAGCATGAATAATTACCTTAATTTTGAGAAGGTGAAAGATAAATCAATCTTAATGGCTGAAATTAAGTTAATTATTCAATTTGTAGCAAATAATAATTTAAAATATATTTAGCTTTAAAGAGTATTAAAAATATTATTTTAAACTTTTTTCCTTTTAAAATTTGTGAAAATATTCACCTCTTCAAAATTTGTATTTAACATTTTTCTATTTTAAATTATTATTAATTGATTTATCTTTCAAAAAATTAACAGAATTTCATATAATTAAAGCTATTTTATTATATATTAGATTATTAATTTTTAATTTTTTATTAATTTTTTAAAAAACATAGATTATAAAATTTATATAATTTTAATTTATTTGTTAAATTAAATAATTTAAAAGAATAATAAAATAAGCACTATTGCTAAAAAAAATAAATATAACTATGGGGCTCAAGCCCTGAACCACAAAGTTAAAAACCTTCCACTCTCCAACTGAGCTAAAAAAAATTAGCTTTATAACTTACAACTAATATATATTAATAATATATAATTATCCTCAATATTTTTTTTTTATAATTAAAGTGATTTTATTTTATATTAGAATACTAATTTTTAAATTTCCGTATTTTTTTAATTTAGATTATAAATTTATTAAATTTTGTATAATTTTAATTTATTTGTTAAATTAAATAATTAAAAATAAAAATTAAATAAGAACTATGCCTCAAAAAGGAAAAATATAGATGGGGCTCGATTACAATTTTATAATATGATATTAATAATATATAATTATCCTTGATAATTTTTTTTAAAAGATCACCATTTTAGCACGTTGTTTTGCTCGCTGATGTGGCAAAGAAAAATCGTCACGTTAGTGAGCAATTTTGCATGCTGGTGTGCCAAAATCACCTGCTGACGTCTTGATTTCGTCTATTTAGAATTTTTTATTTCCTTAGAGTTTATTTAAAATAATAAATTTATACAAAAATGTTTTTTTTTTATTTTTGCCCATATTTTATCAGTATGGCTAGAGTGGTCACGCCACCATAATTTTACTTATATGTGACTTAGTCACTTCATTTACTCTTGTAAGTACATACTTACTAAATATGTAATATTGTCTCTGGAATGCGAGGAGGCGTACTCAGAGTTTATCGTGCAGCAGGCCGGTTCAAGTGAACAATATTTATCCTAACCCTAATAATAAAAGGAATATAGGTCAAGAAGCATATGTGTTAAGTAGACTCATATACTATATAAGGGACAGATGTTGGAACGAAGCGGAGCTAAGCGAAGCGGAAGTATCTATCTAACGAGGGAGTTTCGTTATGTGGGTTGGGGTGCGGGGGAAACGCCCCGCGGTACGATACAAGGGTAATTTGAGAATTGCATATTGTATTACAGGGTTTTATCTAAGGTTATATATAGGTATGTTTGTAAACTAAGGTTATTCTATGTTGTATTTTGTATCATGTACTCTTGTTTTGGAGTTGAAAGAAAGTCGTCGCTCTGCTCCCGAGGACGTAGGCATCTTTATCAAATATCATTAAATCTCTGTCTGTTCTTTTGGATTTGTTTCGATGTTGTTTTCTTCGCCCTACTTTTTTCAACAAGTGATATCAAAGCGAGGTTCGATGGTAGGGAAGAAAAATTTCGACGCAGAAGAGTTCGACGAATTTTGACCGAGTCTTCAACGATTTGAAGAAGAAGTTTGGGCAGGTAATCGTGGCAGATGGGAGGAGTTGCAAATGGCGATTCGGCGCAGGAAAATCACGTGAATCGTGATTGGCCAGTAGGATTCGCAACACAGACAATTTTCCTTCAGGCTTCACACGACAGGGAGGATCGTTCGCAGGCAAAGCAGATCATTCGCGAGTGAAACAGATCATTCGCTGGCGAAGCAAATCGTTTGTGGGAAGAAGATCGGGCGTGAAGGAGAAGATTGAGTCAGATCGTTGGCGATCGGACGAGATTCAGAGGAGTTTCGGTGCAGTTCGCGAAGCTTTGTGAACAGAGAGCTTCACATAGGTGTTCGCTGCAGTTCGACCGAATTTTTCGCGCGAACAAGGTTTGCGAACAAGGGCATTCACGAATCGTGAAAGACGAGAGAAGCAGTTCGGCGGGAGAATTTTGCAACCTCCAAGAGTTCTCAGGCAGATTTGCATCGATAGCAGTCGAGCGGGGGAGCGCGGGAGTAGAATTGGAAGGGAAAAGAAAATTCGTGTTGTTGCACGCGAACAAAAAACGAAAAATTAAATTCCTGTGATTAAGGAAAATTTAATTAAAGAAAATTAATTAAGGAAATATTTCAATACTTTTTTAGAAAGATTATATTGCTTTTCTGGGAAACTTAATTAAGAGAATATTTTAATCTTTTTTTTGGAAAAATTCTGAGCAAGGAATTGCAGATGAGTTTGCTGCATGATCAATTTCAAATGGTAATTTTTGGTGCAAAATTCAAGGTGGTAAAGTTCGATAGAACTGGTAACTTCGAATTGTGGCAAACAAAGGTAAAAGATTTGTTGGTGGAACAGAGAATCTTGAAAGCTTTGCGGGCAATGAAATCAGATGCCATAAAGGATGAATATTATGAAGAATTGCAACAACGAGTGGCAGCAACCATACACTTATGTCTGGAAGATGAGATCATGTATCACGTGATGAATCTAAAATCTCCAGGTGAAGTATGGAAGAAATTGGAAACTCGGTTTATGTCCAAATCTCTAACGAATAAATTACAGCTGAAGCAAAAGCTGTATGTGTTGAAGATGCAAGAAGGTTCTGATCTGGCACAGCAAGTGAATGAATTCAATCAAATAATAATGGATTTATCACGGCTTGATGTGAGTACTGAGGATGAAGGCCGAGTATTGATTTTGTTGTGTTCACTGTCTTCTTCCTTTGAACACATGGTGACTACTCTTACATATGGGAAAGAAACTATCAAAATTGATGAGATTAATGCAACATTTTTGGCTCACAACCAGTGGAAGCAGAATGCAGGGGAAAGCTCTCATGGCGATAATTTATATGTTAAGGGTAATCAAGATCGTGGAAGGAAGAAAGAGAAGGAGGGTTCTGGAAGGCAAAATTCCAGATCAAAGTAAAGGCAAAAAGATAATTCATTGCTACAAGTGTAAGGAGTCGGGTCATATGAAGAGAGACTGTCCAAAGCTCAAGAAGCAGACTAAGGAGAAACATGACGCATCATCAAGTCTGTAAATGTGGTGCACGGTGACAATTCATATTGCAGTGATAGTGATATGCTTTCAGTTTCATCAACTAAGCTCATGGATGCATGAATTCTTGATTCAGGGTGCTCTTATCTTATAACACTTATCAGGGAGTGGTTTACTTCATACATATTAACTAATTTTGGCTCAGTCTATTCAGGAGCTCAGTCTATTCAGTTGATGATAGATGTTGTAATATTGTTGGTATTGGTGAAGTCAGAACTCAAATGTATGATGACACTGTTAGAACATTATGTGATGTCAGACATATTTCAGATCTGAAGAAGAATTTGATTTCCATTGACACTTTACATAGAAATGGTTTTATTCCTAAAGCAGGTAAGGATAGAGAAACCATCAGAATTATTAAGGGTGCATTAACTATGATAAAAGGAAAGTTAACTGCAGGTAATATCTACAAACTATTGGGGAGTACAGTTGTAGGTGGAGTTCATTTTGTGGAGTCAGATGATAATAGTACAAATATATGACATATGCGTCTGGGTCATCTTAGTGAATGTGGGATGACAAAATTGCATAGAAGAAATCTATTTCATGGTGTTAAAAGCTGCAAGCTCGATCCTTATAAGTTCTGCGCTTTTGGAAAACAAACTAAAGTCAGTTTTATGACTGGAAAGCACAAAACTGAAGGGATTTTTGATTATGTGCATTCTGATGTATGAGGCCCTACCAGGGAATCATCATTGGGAGGATCTCAGTATTTTGTTAAATTTATTGATGATTTCTCCAGGAAAGTTTGAGTATATTTCTTGAAGCATAAATATGAAGTTTTCTCTAAATTCAAGCTGTGGAAAGTTGAGGTAAAGAACCAAACTGATAGAAAGATCAAGTATTTGAGGTCTAATAATGACACGGAGTACACATATTCACAATTTTAGAAGTTTTGTGAGGAGCATGGGATTCAGAGACATTTTTCAGTGTGCAAAACACCATAGCATAACGATATTGCATAAAGGATGAACATGTCCTTAACTGATAAGGCAAGATACTTGAGACTGAATGTAGGGCTTCCTAAGAGTTTCTGGGTAGAGGTTGTGAATATGACATGTTATCTCATTAATAGATCACCTCGGGCGTCATTAAGAAGCAAGGTCGCAGAGGAGGTACGGACATGTAATGTAATTAATTTCGATCATTTACGAATTTTTGGTTGTCCTGCTTATGTGCATGTACTTAGAGATGAAAGATCAAAACTAGATGCAAAATCCAAAAAGTGGATCTTTCTGGGCCACAAGAAATGTGTGAATTGATACAAGTTTTGGGATCCGATTGTAAAGAAGATGATAAACAATAGAGATGCAGTTTTTTTATGAACAGTTCATGTTACAGCAGAATCAAGATAATGTGCAAGACAACAGTTCCAATTCAGATGCAGTGCATATGGATTTAGAACAACATCCAGAAATAATTGAGAGAGTTGAAGGTTCAAATCTAACACCTAGTGATTCCATTCCAGATGATCTGCAGAATTACAATCTAGCCATGGATAGATAGAGACACACCAATATAAGGCCTCCTAGCAGATTGGGTTATGCAGACTTGGTCTCTTGTGCACTTGTGCACTTCTCATCAGCAGCGATCAGCAGCGATGATCTTTCAGTTGCGGGGTACGTTAATTCAGACTATGCAGGGGATTTGGATGACAGAAGGTCTATAACTGGGTATGTGTTTACTCTTGGTAGAAGGCCTATATGTTGGAAATCAACAATTCAGTCTATCGTGACATTATCTACAACTGAAGCTGAGTACATGACAGTAGTTAAAGCTATGAAAGAAGCCTTATGGATTACTGGGCTAGTAAAGGAACTAGCTTTGAGCAAGGTGGAGTTCAACTGCATTTTGACAGTCATAGTGTTATTTATCTAGCTAAGAACCAGGTGTACCATGCGAGAACAAAGCACATTGATGTTAGGTATCACAAGATCATATAATTGATTGCTTCTTGTGAGATACTATTGCAAAAGGTTCATTTTGATGAAAATGCAGCTGATATGTTGACCAAGTCAGTTGCTATCAACAAATTCTTGTATTGCTTGGACTCGTTGAATGTTTGCAATTGCTAGAGAAGCATGATAGCCCAACCCACTTCAGTGTGTAAGAAACTCCATGATCTATTTCTTCTAAGGGCTGGATATTCGCCAAGGTGGAGATTTGTTAGGTATAACTTTATACCATATAAAAGACAAATGTTGGAACGAAGCAGAGCGGAGCGGAAGAATTTGTTCAATTGGGGGAGTTTCGTTATGTTGGTTCGGGGTGCGGGGGAAATGCCCCCACGGTATAGTACATGAGTAATTTAGGAATTACATATTATACTCCAGGGCTTAATCTAGAGTTATATATAAGTCTATTTGTAACCCTAGGCTATCCTATGTTGTATTTTGTATCATGTACTCTTTTTTTGGAGTTGAAGGAAAGTCGTCGCTCTGCTCCCAAAGACGTAGACATATTTGTCGAACTTCGTTAAATCCTTGTGTGTTCTTTTGGATTTGTGTCGTTCTTGTTTTCTTCGCCCTAATTTTCTCAACAATAGGGCATTCTATCATTTTTTTCTCAGAGTAAATTTTAATGAGTGATTTACATGAGTCGATTAATTTTTATGTATTTTTATAATTAATATATAGATAGTTATATTTATTTATATAATATTTTAATATTTATATAGTATTTAATTATATATACTTAAAATTAATTAAATTAATACTTCCCTTAAAATAGAATGCATGAATGCATTTTTAAAATCTCTCTCTCTCTTTTTTTTTTTCTAACGAAGGAATAGGTAGGAGACTATGATACGAGTCTCGATCATCCTTTATGCGCTTATAATTAGAGTATCACACCCTACACATGGGGGAATCGAATCATAGTCCAAAGTAGACTTACAACTGACAAGCAGTGGTCGACCAACTAATCTGAATATGCGGTGCATGTATATATATATATATATATATCATCTATTTCAAATAAATTAACTTAAATAATATTTTATATGTTATTTAAAATTGCAATCATATACAAATAAATTTTAATACATATATTATTAAATCTAAATTTGTCTGTTAATCACACATAAAACATAGAGCTTAAAAAAAGTGTGATATTTTAATGTGTTATTTATTCTGAATAAGCATACGATCAACTCGAATGAGGCAATTTGATCGGCCTGATATGCTTTTTCTTGATAGAATTTTTGAGGTCAGGGGGACTCGACTTTGAAAATTTGCCCAGAGAAAATGTTCTCTGGTTGTGTAGGTCGTAGCGCTTTGGTGTACTTGTATCTGTGGTGGTTTAGTGGTGTTGATTTTGCGATGTCAGGGTAGTGCGTCATTCTTCCCCTCCAAGGGAGGAGGGATTCTTCTGTCGCTTAGTGCAAACAACAGGTGGTGAGATACTACCTGTTGGGGCGGTCACACTCTCTCGTGAGCTAGTGCATCCCTAATCAATTTGCTGATTTATTGATTCACAAACTATTAGTTACAGTTCATGTTGTCTGTAGTTTCTCGATATTGTGGTTCTTCTGCTTAACATGCTCCTCTTCTTATTTTTGTCATTATCCACACTCACCACATCTTTAAAGGGTGTTGAACCATATTTGTGCATGATCACACCCAATGAATAGAGTGTATAGAGAGAGATAGATTCCAAGAATTTCGATAAAAAAGGAAAGCTTTTACATTTAATGCTTCCTTTATTTAAAAGAGACTATAATTATTATAAAATAACACTTACACCCTTTATCCTCTACATTCGTTCGACTTCTAATCAATCAATTTTAGGTTGGTCAACTCCTAATTAATTGGCCTATAAAAGGTTGTTTTCTTATCGGATGACCCTGATTTGTTGACCTCTAGAGCGGTTGGCCTCTGGTCGATACATTTGATTAGTCCTCCGCTTGATCGATCGGGCGATCATTATCGTCCAATTATCTTGGCTTTACGTGCCCCAACATTTCTTGGGATTCGTCTTTTAACATGTGCCTTATTTTGAACCATCAGATCCATAGAAGATTCGGTCAAGCATATTGTTGTTGTACATATACAATTAGTTAAATATAATAAATTTAATTAAAATATAGATAAAATTCAATTTTTAATTTTTTAATGTATTTTTTAGTATATTTATCATACAAGTTAGGTAATACGCACCTTGAAATATTAAAAAAGAATTTAGGGTGCATTTATTTCAGCTATGGTTGTAGAAAAGTTGGTTTGAAAAACTATTGTTCAAAATTGGATGTTCAAAAACTGGTGTTTCAGAGCCAATTTGTCCCTTTCAAAAGCACGGCTCTGAAAGCGTTGGTTGTTGACATAATGATTATAACACCCTCAATATATAAACGCAATTTAGTTTAAATTGTTTGAAAAATACAATTCTGAAAGTGATGTCTGTGAAATAAATTCAATGATAATTTATCAAGTTATTTTCATTTAGAACAACATAAGGTGAAATAAGGTGAACATTAGTTGAATTATAAGAAATCATCAAATTATGCTAAAATTTATATTGAAAAGAGAATGTAATAGATCAACTGGTCCGAGTTGTTGGGTTACATAATTAAAGTCTAAAATTCATAATTTATATAATATCAGTCAAAAAGAGAAATTTGTTTACAAAATAAAAATTTAACGGTTTATAGTTTGTTCTCCAAAATACAAAAACATCATCAAATTAGCTGCAACGAAAATAACAATAAAAACAATTTTATAATTACAAAATTAAACAAAAGTAGAGTCTTCACAAGAAACTTCATCTATTTGACATCATTTTTCATTGTATAGGTAGACAATTGTGTTGATACTGTGGAATAAATGAAGTTTCTTGTGAAGACTCTGCATTGCTACATTTACTAATTATCATTAAAATTATTTTAACATAACATGTGGTATGTAGTGTTAACTAGATAATTATATTTTTGATTTTATAAATTTTATAGTAAACCTAAGTAAATTTTTTTGGTAATAAAGAGTAATTCTAAATTTAAGATATTTAGTATAAAAGTATAAGAATATGCTTTTACAATTCAGAGTAGAAAAAATTATATATTTGAAACACTAAAGATTTTTTATCTACACTTTAAAAAGAAGTAGAGACTCTATGAAAAATTATTACTGTACTAATAAATATTATCAAGTAAAGAAATATGAGAAGTTTTTAATTTTATGAAGAGAATAATGAAGTTCAAAATCATTAAAAGCTATACAGATATAGTAATCTTCTCATAAAAAGAAAAAAAAGAAAAGTAAGGATTGAAAATGATCTTGAAAGAAAAAAAAAGCAATATAAAGAAAAAGAGAGCAAAAAGAAAAATATATGGGGAGAGGCTTGAGAAGATAATTAAAAATTGACTTAACTTGAGTTATCTTAAAAGAAAAAAAAAAAAACTTATTTGCACTTCTGAGCTTATTCTTAATCTTAAAAGAATAATTTTGTGATAATTCGTCAATAATTTTTTTTGATAAAATCACCACTTTAACCGGTGACTTTGCTGCAGACGTGAAAAAAAAAATCGCCACCTCATCTGACATGCTGATGTAGCAAAATAATTTACTGACGTGACAATTTTTTCTTTTTAAAATATTTTATTTTTTAACATTTATTAAAATAAAAAATTTATATAAAAAGTACTATTTCTAAAAATCTCATCTACCTGTCTCCTTTAAACAAATACTATGGATGTTAGCTTTCTTCTACGAGAAAAAATACTGTGTTCGAAGTATGAAGACAAGTAGCGTCCGAACAACGAAAGCAATTCACAGTAGGGGAAGAGAAAGAAAAAAATTCTTGCTCACGAATTATCGCTTTCTTTGTCTGGACACTGACATACAATATTTTCTCCATTTATGATTCCATCTTCT
>NW_018224305.1:0-1588 GCF_001263595.1 Phalaenopsis equestris
TGATTGAAAAGATCCTAAAAGAAAAAAGAAAAAAAGAGAAAAAAAAAAGAAAAATATGTGAGGAAAAGCTTGAGGAGAGGCCTAATAAAAAATTGGCTTCACTTGAATCAACTTAAGAAAGGAGCTTTATTACATTTTCTAAACTTATATTGGAGTATTAGTTTTTTTTTAAAATTTTTCTATTCTATTTATTAAACTAAAGTATAGAACTTATAATTTAATATCTATCCTAATTAATATGCTTTTATGTAAATCTTAAATTTGATTGCTAAGTATTCCTAAACTTAAAACTAGAATCTAAGTTATTAAAGGCTTTTTTTTAAAATTTTTCTATTCTATTTATTAAACTAAAGTATAGAACTTATAATTTAATATCTATCCTAATTAATATGCTTTTATGTAAATCTTAAATTTGATTGCTAAGTATTCCTAAACTTAAAACTAGAATCTAAGTTATTAAAGGCTTTTTTTAAAAATTTTTCTATTCTATTTTTTAAACTAAAGTATAGAACTTATAATTTAATATCTATCCTAATTCATATGCTTTTATGTAATAAAAGTGTCACTTGATGACAAGTAACATTTAAGTTTGGGGGATTTTGATACACAAAAATAATATATTGTTTTAAGTACCTATTTTATGCTTATTTTTTGTGATATTACACTTTAGAGAAGGGTATTTTTGTGTTTTCATTGCAGGTATATCATTTTTAGACATTTGGAGAAAAAAATGAAAAAATGGACGAAATTTGTTGCAAAAATAACCAATTTTGGATTCTAGCGCATAATGCACCAGATTGGCGCATGATGCGCCAAAATCTAGAGAGCTAGTGCATGATGCTCCAGGGACAACTTTTTTAAATTAAGGCGGTTTAAGATAAATTTTTGCACAAATTTTAAAAGGACACTTGTTCTACATATAAAATTAAATTTTGCCACTAGGAAAGATCACTTTCTTTACCTTTTTTGGACCAAATGTTGGATAGGCTAACCGCAGCAAAATAAGCTGAGCAAAAATATTTTTGCAGTTTGAATGGATATACTGTCTATCATTAAATTTTTATTGCTCTTGAGGATCAGGAAAAGACAACATTTACTAGTCCTTATGGTACTTTTTTGATGAAAAAATATATACTATTGATGAATGGAAAATATCATGGTATGCAGATAATGTGAACTTTATTGTTAATGGTATTTTACCATATGAATTGACAAAGTAATAAGAATTAAAATTTATTTATGACAAAAAAATTTATTTTTTGTGATGAACCATACTTATACAAAAAAAATTTAAAGATTTAGTTATTCGGAGATGTAAAACTTGTGAAGAAACTGAAAAAATCATTCAAAAATATCATGATTCTGAATTTGTGAGTCATTTTGGAATTGATAAAACTGCACATAAACTCTTACCATCTGGATTTTATTGACCTACTCTATTTAGAGATGTTAATACATATATAAAAACATATGATCGATATTAGCGAGTAGGAAATATTTAAAAAAGAAATAAAATGTCTCTGAATTTTACATTTGAAGTTGAAATTTTTTACGTTTGGGGATTGGATTTTATGGGACCATTTATACC
>NW_018224306.1:0-810 GCF_001263595.1 Phalaenopsis equestris
ATAAACAGATCATAACTAAATTAGGCCATCCCTCTAAAAACTTGGCTGAAATTTATATTATGCTTGATCGTTAGCTCCACGTGCTTTCATCATGAATATATGCTCTGCTTGGGCGATTCATTGAAATACACCGAAAAATTGCCTTTTAAGTGCACAAGAATGTCCAACAATATTTCATTTTTCAGCATTTTCCTGAAACTTGTTAGGAAGGCAATTTCTTCACAGTTCTGTGATATTTTTTTCCCATATAATGGAAGGATGCACTGATATTGTTGTTGTCACTCTCAATAATATTACTTTTAACTGGATACATCCACGACTCCAGAATGTCTTTCGTGGAAGTGATAGATAAGTGTTTGTGAGTTATGCTTGGTCCTGTATGAACTGTGTGAAATTGGGATTTGGGTGATACAATTTCATATTTCAGCTCCGAAGCATTCTTTTAGCTTGTGGAATTCTATTCAGTAGTACTTAATAGGTGTGAAACTAATTTCTCTTCCGCTTTCTGGTGTTACTTCAATATCCGATGAGTTCGTTGGGTGTTAACTATGATCATCCCACATTAAACTGAATGCATGATTTATCACATGATTTAGCACAATATGTTTATTGCAGTGGAATGCCTTTAAGTTTTGTGGAGAGGCTGTGTCAGAAAGATTAGACATTTTAAAAATTTGCATTTCGCTTTTGAAACTTGCGAGAGAAATTATCAATTTTTTTTTTGTATTACTTGAATAATTTTGGACGTATCTAGAAGCATTCGTTTCTGGTTCATATTTTCCCGGTCCCTTAAAATTATAATTGATGAAA
>NW_018224307.1:0-455 GCF_001263595.1 Phalaenopsis equestris
TACACCGCTTCATGTTACTTCGCTCGCCCCTCCCGTGGTGAAGAAACCCGAGATTTAAAGCCTCGAACTGCAGAAATCAGTTACATGCATCCGGATGCTACTTCTGAGTACTGGGTTTTCTGATGGTTGGGTGAAAGGCGTGAACTGGGCGCTGCCTTTCCATGCGCTCGAGTCCTATGGTCATTTTTCTATGCGTTGGATCGCTCGTCCCGATTTTCAATTTTTTGATTGCCTTCTTTCCGAAAAGTTGAAAACTTGCTCCTAGGCGCTATCTTTCCACACGCTCAAGTCCTGGAGCATTTGGTGGGGCATTTAGTACCAGGCACTGGTGTCGCCACTCCCCCCACCTCCAGGTATTTCGGTGACTGACCATTTGAATAATTTTAACACTGACAAATTTTTTAGTGCAGTCAAGATCTATTGTAGTTTTCTCATTCAAAATATTGAATGCAACA
>NW_018224308.1:0-1417 GCF_001263595.1 Phalaenopsis equestris
GATAGGAGGGAGAACACTTCTCATTCTCTCTCACTGTCGCTATCCCTATCCTTACTCAATTGCTATCTCTCTCCTCCCTTTCTTGAGCTCTCTCTCTTTATCACTCTCTCTTACACTTTCTCTCCCTTCTTACTACCTCTTTATCTATTTCTCTCACCTATTTTATTACCTCTCTCCTCTCCACAATGAATCTCCCTCCCTCTCTTCTTTATCACTATATCTCTCACTTTATATCCCACTCTGCACTTTTCTAACTTCTCTATCTCACTTGCTTTATCTACCTCTCACCCTTACTCTCCCTCCATCTCTTCATCCCCCTCGCTCTCTTTTTATTTTTCTTTCTTCTTCATCATTAAGAAAGAGAGAGAGATAGACTTCACTTGCACTCTCTTTCACTATCAACATCTCTTTCTCTCCCTTTCTCCTTCTCTTTAATAACAAAGAGAAAGAGATCAAGATAAAAAGGAGAGAGAGAGAGAAAGATAAAAAGCGAGCATTCCACTTCTCTCTCGCATTATCTATCACTCCTTCTCTCAGTATTACACTCTTGCTCTCTCTCTCTCTTCACCTCACTTTATCTCTCTCTCTTCAGCTATCTCCCTCACTCACACTCTCGCTCCCTTCCTCCCCTTTCTTCCTCTTTCTCTGCTCCTTGTCCTCTTCCACCATATTTCCAACTCTCTCCACTTACTCTAAGATTCTAACTCTAACTTTCTGTCTCACTCTCTTTCCCACTCCCTCTCTTACTCCCTCCCTCTCTCTCTCTTCTCTAGCTCTTCTTTGTTTCACTTTCTTTCTACCTCTCTGACCCTCCGTCTCATTTCTTCCTCTTCAAACTTTTCCTATTCTCTCTCTCCACCCTCACTCTCTCCCCATCTCTCCCCTACCTCTCACTATATCACTCTCCTTTTTTCTCCCTCTCTATATCTATAAGGGAAGAGAGATTAAGTAGCAGAAAGTGAAAGAATAATGAAGAGTTACAATGTGTGTGAGAGAGAGAGGGAGGGAAGGTAAAGATAAGTTGACAGTTTTAGACCTCCCCATCCTTAACTCTTCTCTATCACTCTTTCTCCGCCATCTCATTTACCTCCACCCTTTTTCTCATTCTCAATCTCTCCCCCTATCTCTCTCTCCTCTTTCTCTCCCTCCATTCCCTCTCTCCCCCCTCTTTGTCTCACATACACGTTCTTTCTTGCTCTATCTCTTGCTCCATGTCCCTTGCCCTTCTCTCTAGCTCATTCTATCATTGCGTTGTCTCACACTCCCTCCCCACCCTCTCTAACTCTCTTTATCTCTCTCTCATCCCTCTCACTATCACTTCTTCCCTCTCTATCTCTTTTCTATCCTTCATCTCTCTATCCCCAGCCTCTCTCTCACTCCCCCTTCACTCTCCCTCTCTCCCTCCATCTCTTCCTCT
>NW_018224308.1:3198-4389 GCF_001263595.1 Phalaenopsis equestris
CCTCTCTCCCTCACGTCTTTCCTCCCTCCATCCTTCCTTTTTTTCTTTCCTGGTTTATTTATCTCTCTCTTTCTCTAACTTCTTTCTATCACAGTAAGAGCAATTGTGAGAGAAGGATAGGAAAAATAAGAAGGAAAGTAGTGAGAGAAATAGAAAGAGAAAATTAGAGGGAGAGAGTGGGAAAGACAATGAGATAAAAAAAGAGAAAGATAAAAGGAAAGCTCTCTCTCTCTCTCTCTTTTCATCTGAAAAAATATAAAGATATGGAGATGTAAAGGGAGAGGGAAATATAATTCGATAGGGAGAAAGAGAGGGGACGAGGGAGGGTTAGAGAGAAAGAGAATAGAGAGAGGTAAAAATGTAGAGAGAGATGAGGGATAACTAGAGGGGTGAGAGTGCGATAATAAGAGTTAGATAGGGTAGTAATAGAGAGAGAATTATGTGAAACGAGAGAGAAAGAAGAGAGAGAGAGGAGAGAGGAGGTAAGATGATAAAGAGAGAGAGTGAAATGTAAGAGAGATAATCACTTCCTTTGACTGATAGAGAGATAGGAAGAGATTGAAGGTGATAGAAGAGAGAGAGAGGTGAGTATGAGATAGAGAGTGAAATAAGAGAGAGGGAGAGTAAGAGTAGAACAATGGAGGGAGGAGATAAAGATATAGATGGACAGTTAGTGAGGTAGGCAGAGAAGGAGAGAGGGAGGGAGTAGCCAATGATATGAGATAATTCGATAGTATGAGAGAGAGAGAGTGTGTGATTAAGTGAGAGAAAGATAGAGAGAACGGGAGAGAGTGGAATAATGAGAAAGAAGAATGGGTAGACGGAGGGAGTATGTAAAAGAGAGTGAGAGATCGACATAGAGAGCAAGTGAGAGGGAGAGAGGGAGGGAGAGATGAGAGAGATAGAGAGTGAGAGAGAAAGATAAGAGAGGAGGAATAAAAGAGAGAAAGAGAGAGAGAGAGAGAGAGAGAGAGAGAGAGAGACAAGATAATGAGTGAAGGAGTTGATAATGCACACACTCATACCATCAGCCTCTCTCATTCCATTAGCTTCCTGCACCCTTTCTCTTTCTCTCCCTGCCTCTTTAACATTCCCATCTATATCTCCCTCCCCACTCTCCAATTATCTCTCTCACTCTCCCTCTCTCCTCTCTAACAGTCAAAGAGAGTGACTGTTCCTCTCACTTTTCTC
>NW_018224308.1:5969-9433 GCF_001263595.1 Phalaenopsis equestris
AGAGTGAGATAGAGACTATGAGAAAGATAGAGAGATTAGGATATCGTAAAGAGAAAGAGGGAGCAACAAACAAAAGCAAGAGATAGAGAGAGCTAAAAAAGAGAGGGAGGGAATAAGAGGGAGGGAGTGAGAAAGCTAGTGAGATGAAGAGAGCTAGAGACCAGAGAGTGAGAGAGGGAGTAAGAGGGAAGGAGCGAGAAAGTGTGTGAGATAGAGAAAATTAGAGTTAGAATCTGAGAGTAAGTGGAGAGAGTTGGAAAGATGGTGGGAGAGGACTAGGAACAGAGGAAGAGGAAGAAAAGGGAGGAAGGGATGGAGGGAGAGTGTGTATGATATATAGAGAGAGATTGATGTTAGGGAGGGAGAGAGAGAGATAGAGAATGAGAAAGGGTGTGGAGGTAAAAAAGATGGGGGAGAAAGAGTGATAGAGAAGAATTGGGGATGGGGAGGGCCTCTCTCTCTCTAAAACTCTCAACCCGTCTTTACCTTCCCTCCCTCTCTCTCTTTCTTACTCTTTCTCTCTCTCCTACGCACTCTCTCTTTCCTTCTTTCTTCAACATGTTTCTGCTCTCTCTCTCTCTCTTGCTATTTAGATGATCTCTCCTTACCTCTCTTTTTTTCCCTTTCTCCTTATCTCTCAGTAGAGAGAATGAAAGAGAGGAGAGAGATAGAGAGCAAGAGATAAATGGAGGAAGATAGAGGGTGAGAAAAAGATAGGGATAGAGAGAGTGATGCAAAATGAGAGAGCAAGAGAGAGAGAGAGAAAGTAAGAACAAGAGATAGAAAGATGGGAAGAGAGACAAGATGATCCCCCATAACTCGCTTACTCACTAGAAGGGGAAATAAGAGATTGAGAGATTGGAAGAGAGACAGGTTCAACACCTATCTCTCTCTCACTCATTCTCTATATCAATTTATTACTCTCATGTGAGAAGGTCTGAGAGAATAGAAGAAGAGAGAGTGAATAAGAAAGAGAGATAATAATGAGGTAGAGTTTGAAAGAGTGAGAGAGGAAGATTTATAGAGAGAGTGAGAGAGATGAAGAGCTAGAGAGAGATAAGATAATGAGAGAGAATGAGAGATAATGAGGTAGAGAGAGTGAAAGAAGCAGAGAAGGAGAGGAGGAGGAGGAGGAAGGGAGATATCAAAAGTGAGGGAGAGGGAGAGAGTGAAAGAGAGAACGGGAATAAAGAGATAAACTGATAGAGCGAGAGAGAAATGAGAGAAAGATACGGGGAGGGAGAGGAAGATATCACAAGTGAGAGAAGATATCAGAAGAGAAATAGAGAAAAAGGCTGAAAATAGAGAGGGAGATTTAAATTGAGGGATAAAAAGAGCTAGTGAAAGAAGGAGGGAGATCGAGAGCAGTAAAATGTGAGAGGGAGGGAGGGAGCAAGAGTGAAAGAGTGAGAGAGTGAGATAAGAGGAGGAATGAAACATAATGAGGGTGAGAGAAATAAAGAAATAATGAGAGAGCGACGTTAGGGATGGAGATATAAAAATGAAGCATGGAAGTGAATGAGAATGAGTGATTTAGAGATAGGGTGAGAGATAATTGTGAGAGAGAGAAAAAGAGAATGAGAGATAGAGAGAGTGAGAAAGAGAGAGAAGTGAGGGATGGGAAGAGAAAGAGACAGCATGAGACGGAATGAGAATGAGGGACAAAGAGGGAGGGAGAAAAATGTTGAGAGATAGAATTGTTAGAGAGGAAGGGAGCCATAGAGAGATGTAGAGAGAAATTTTATTTCTTCCTTCTCTCTCCCACTCTCTCTTACTCTCCCTCCCTTCCCTACCTCCAGAGAGCATCTTTGTTTATTCTCTCTCTCTCTCACTCAATCTCTATCATGCTACCGCCCTCCCTCCCTCTCTACTGTCTATTTATAAACCATGCTCTCTCTCAGTCTCTCTCACTTTCTCTCACTGTCCCTCCCCATCTCTCTCCTTCTTAGTTCTCACACTTTATCTCTCTCTATATATTTCATCCTTTCTCTTATTTTCTCTTACTCTCGATTCCCCTCTCTCCCCTTCACTCTTGCTCTCCTTCTCCCTCTCCATCCATTACTCCTCTCCCTTGATAGTACAAGGGAAAGAAGGGAGAGAGTGGGGGGGCGTGAGAGAAAAAGAGTGTGAGAGATAAAATGAGAGAGAGATTGATTCAAAAAGTGAGTGATAGAGGGAGGGATAGATAGAAAATGATATTGTGTGCTTGAGAGAGAGAAAGTGTGAGAGGGAGAAAGATAGGTGGATTCTTTATCTTACCTCATTCTTGATATCTTGCTCTATTTGCTCTCTGTTGCACTCTCTCAAGCTGCCTCTCTCTCTCTCTATCTCGCTATAAAGATAGGACAGGGATGTAAAGAGAAATAGGGTGATGCTCCATAGTTTCTCTCTAGTGAGTGAGACTGAGAGTGAGAGAGATGAGAGAGAACGAAAGGGAAAGAAGGAGATATCATGGAGAGAGGAATAGAGAAAGAAAGGTTGGTCCTCTGTCTCCTTATGCTTTCCTTCTCTCTTTCTCTCTTTTGTTTCTTTCACACTCTCACTACAGATATCATGGAGAGAGGAACAGAGAAAGAAAGGTTGGTCCTCTGTCTCCTTATGCTCTCCTTCTCTCTTTCTCTCTTATGTCTCTTTCACACTCTCACTATATTTCACTCTTGATATCTCCCTCTCTTCTTCCCTCTTTTTTTCCCTCTCTCACTCTCATTATAAGAGACAAGCATAAGATAATGTAAGCAAGAGAGAGAGAGAGGAGAAGAGGGAGAGTAAAAGAGAGAGCAAGAGAAAGTGAGAGGGGTTGGAGTATAGAAAGAAGAATGTGTGTGAGAGAGGGAGTGTGAGTGATTGAGTGAGTAAGAGAGTGTGAGAGGTAGAGAGTGAGAACTCATTCTACTCTTTCATGATTTCTCTTTTATAATCTCTCATTCTCTATTCTCTTTTATATTTATATTCTCTCTCAAATTATCAGGTGTCTCTCCCATCTCTTTCAATGAGACAAAGAGAAAGAGATAATAAGAGTAACAGAGAAGCAAGGTAGTGTGAGAGAGGGAGCAAGAGAGAGAGGGAGAAAGAGAATAGGGGTAGCTAGAGAGGGAGAAAGATAAAAATGGAGATAGATATATTTGGGATAAAAGGGATGGAGGGAGATCATTTATTATTCTCTTACTACTACTCTCACCCATTCCTTTACTCACTTCCTATCTCTCTCCTCCCTCTCATGGGCTCTCTATCTCTCTCTTTCTCTTTTCTTCTCACACTTTATCTCCCTCTTATACTATGTTTTTATCTGTCTCTCTTACAAGTTTCATTATCTCTCTCCCTTCTCACACAGAATCACCCTCCCTCTCTTCTTTATCACTATATCTCTTACTTTATATCTCTCTACCTCTTCTTTCTTCTCTCTCACTTGCTCTATCTCCATCTCATCCTGACTCTCCCTCCCTCTCTTCATCCTCCTCTCCCTC
>NW_018224308.1:9883-10381 GCF_001263595.1 Phalaenopsis equestris
TCTCTCCCTTCCTTTTGCACTTTCTCTTCTTTTTTCTCTAATCTCATTCTCTTGTACTTTCTCTTCTATCTCACTCTTTCTCTCTCATAGTCACATTCTACCACTTTTAAATGTGACGTTCACATATCTCTTACAGTCACATTCTTGTGAAAGAGACTGTGAAAAAGAGCTCTCGCACTATCTCTCTCCCTCTTTCCATTCCCATCTCTCTTTATCTCCCATCTCTCTTTATCTATCTTTCTTTGTCCCTCCATATCTGTCACCTCTCACTCTCTTTCTCTCACTTCACCCTCTTCTCTCCTCTCTCTTACTCCACTCTTTTACCCACTTGCTCTCTGCTCTCACTGTTCTCTTTCTCTCTCTTTCTTATCTCTTTCTCACTCTTATCTCTCATACTATTCTCTCTCCCCCTCTCCCGCTCTCTCTTTCTCCCTCATTCTCGCTCCCTCCCTCCCTCTCTTTTTTCCTCTCTCTATTATGTATCTCTCTTCTAACCCC
>NW_018224308.1:10675-12690 GCF_001263595.1 Phalaenopsis equestris
AGGATGAAATGGGGGAGGGAAAGAGAGAGAGGAGAAAGATAAAGAGTCGGGGAGACGATTGAGAAAAAAAGATTGATAAGAGTAAAGAGGGAGTCAGAGGGATGCTCGGAAGGGAGAGTGAGAGAAGGTAATTTAGAAAGAGAGAGAGAAGAGAGACAAAGAAAAAGTAAGATACACAATAAGAGAAAAGGAGGGGAGAGAGAGAATGTGTGCGAGTGAGTGAGAGAGAGAAAGGGAGAGAGAAGAGAGAGCAAAATGAAGAAAAATGAAGAGAGAGAGAGGGAGAAAGAGGTTGAGTGATAGTGATGACAAGAGAGGGAGATAGAGAGAAAGAGAGATTGCGCTCTTCGCTTTTTAAGTCTTCTTTTTCTCAAGCTCAATCTCTCTTTTTATCTCACACTCTCTTTTTCTTGATCTCTCTATCTTTTCTCAATCTCTCGGATTTTCTATATCTCTTTATCACGTTTCCTTACACTCTCTTCTATATCTTTTTATATCGTCCTCTCTCTTTCTCTTCTCTTGCTCTTTTTATCTCTCTCAGTCTCTCTATCTCTCACTCCTCTCGCTTTTGCTCTCTCTTTCCACTCCCTCCTAGCCTAATTCTCTCTTTAACTCAAGTCTCTCTTTCACTTTTTTCTTGTTGTCTCTCTAGTAGCCTTTCTCCCTCCCTCACTCCTTTCGTCTCCTCGCCTATCTATCCTCCTCTTTCTCAATCCTTTACGTGCTCCCCTTAGTCTCTATTTCTACCTCTCTCACTGTCTCTCACTCTTCATCTCCCTCTAGCTCTCCATATCTCAATCAATATTTCTACTCTATCTAGACCTCCATCCCTCCCACTCTCTCTCCTTCCCTCTCTTACTCTCTTATTTTGTTTACCTACTCTCTCTCCTTCCCTCTCTTACTCTCTTATTTTGTTTACCTACTCTCTCAATTCCTCTTTTTCTTTCTCTTGCTCTCCCACTCACACCATCCCTCCTCACCCTTTCTCTCTCCATTCCTCTCACTTTAATTCTCTCCCACATGGATTTTCTCTTTATTTCTTCCAATTCCTCCCTCTCACTTCTCTTATTTTTTCTCTCCCTCTTCTTTCTATCGCTCCTACCTCTTTTCTTATCTCTCTCTTCCACCCCTATTCCTCCCTCACTCCCGCTCTCTCTCTCATTATTCTTATTCTATATTTGTCACTCTCTTCTCTCTCAGTCTTTTTATTCTCTCTCCTCTACTCCTCTTATCTATCTCTCTCAGTCATTTTCTCCCGCCCTATGTCGCAGTAAACCTGTCTCTCCTTTCCTCCCAACATATTTCTCTCCCTTCTCTGCTCTCTCTCACTCTCTCTATCTTTTATGTTCTCTCTTGCTTTCTCTCTTACTCTATATCTCAATCTCTTTCTCCCTCCTTGTCCCTTGACCTTCTCTCTCACATTCTCTCTCTACCCCATCTCTCTCATTCTCCTTTGTTGACCCTATTCTCTCAATCTTTCTCCTTCCTTTTCTCTCTTGGTCTCTTTAGCAAGATGTGGGGAGAGAGTGAGAGAAATAAAGAGAGATGGAGCAAGAGGGAGAAAGAGATCTAGATTTCTTTCTCTGCTCTATCCATCTCTCTAATTTTTTGCCTTTCTCTCTCACCCAAACTCTCTCTATTGCTCTTGCTTTCCCACTTCTCATTACTCTCTCTATCACAACATGTCACTTTCACAGTCACATTCTACCTCTGCTTACCTCCCTCCCTTATTGACTCATTTTTGTCTCCCTCCCATCTCCTCTCCCTATCTTCCTTCTCTCAAATACTCTATCTCGTTTTCTCTCTCTAACACCCTCCCCATCGGTTGCCCTTCTCTCTCACATTCTCTCTCTTCCCCATCTCCCTCTCTATCTCTTTCTCTCTCTTTCTCAGGCTCTCCCTTTCCCTCACTTCCTCTTCCTTTTTCCTTCTCTCCTCCCATAATCTCTCCCTTTCACTCTCTCTCACTCTTTCTCTCTTAAACTCCCTCTCTCTCCCTCGCTCCCTCTCTCTCC
>NW_018224308.1:13891-22103 GCF_001263595.1 Phalaenopsis equestris
TCTTATAATCTCTCATCTCTGATCTATCTCTTTTTAAGCTTTTTCTGCTCTCTTCCTCACTTTCTCTTGAGAGGGAGATAAAGAGAGGGA
Source organism: Phalaenopsis equestris (assembly GCF_001263595.1). NCBI lineage: Eukaryota > Viridiplantae > Streptophyta > Magnoliopsida > Asparagales > Orchidaceae > Phalaenopsis > Phalaenopsis equestris. The sequence goes on from NW_018224308.1 coordinate 13,982, forward strand.
GGAAGAAAGAAAGTAGGAGAGAGAGTTGAGCAAGAGAAATTGATAGCAAGAGAGAGAGGAGAGGTAGAGAAGGTGAGGGCATAGATTGATCAAGAGAGAGAGAAAAAGGGAGAAAGACTGAGGGGAGAGAGAGAGAGGCATGTAGGTAGAGAAAAAGAGGGAGATATTATGAGAGAGCGAGGGAGGTATTGGGAAGGACATCTCCATCTCTCTCTCTCTCTCTCTCCCTCCATTTTCTCTCTTTCTCTATCTTTTCCTTTTCTTACTTACTCTTTCTATTTTTTGGCTCCGTCTCCTCTCTCTAGTTTATCATTCTCTCTCTCAATCTCACTCATTTTTATTTACACGAGCTCTCTCTCAGACCTCTTTTTCGCTCTTTTTCTCTCTACCTCATCTCGTACTCTCTCAATTGTTTCCTTTTCCTCTTTTAAGCTATCAACATGACTCTCACTCCCCATCCTTATCTGTTTTTCACTGTTCTCTCTCTCTATCTACTTCTCTCGTGTACTAGAGTGGGATCTAGAATCTCTCAAACACACTCTCTCTCACTCTCATTTTCTCGACATCCATCTCTCCATCTCTCTCTCTTCTTTTCCTCTTATTCTCTCTATATCTCTTCTTTTCTTATGATATCTCTCTCGTCTCCAATAGTGAGACAGAGAGCAATGGAGATGAGAGAACTTAAGAGTGAGCATTCGAGTGATGAGTGGGAAAGAGATAGGAAGCGATAAGAGAATTAGATAAAGATAAAGCGAAAGACAGAGTGTGTGTGGGGTGAGGATTGGAAAAGAGCTTGCTCACCATTTCTCAAATTATCAACCCATTTGCCATCTCATCTCCCTTCTCTATCTCATGCTCTCGCTGCCTCTCCCTCCCTCCCTCACTCATTTCATCTCTCTCCCCCTCCACTCTTGGTCCATCATGTTCTTTTGCTTTTTTTAGCTTAGAGATAAAGAGAGAAAGAAGTGAGAAAAATGTGGGGGAGGTAGAAAGAAATTTTGAGGGTGTGTGTGTGTGTGTGTGTGTGAGAGAGAGAGAGAGAGAATGAAAGAGAGTGAGGGTGAGAGAGTTGAAGGGAGGCTAAGAGGGAGTTAAGGACGGAGATAAAAACAATGAGAGAGAGTAGAGGAAGGATGATAAATGAAGGAAAAAGAGGATGAAAGAGCGATAAAGAAAGAGGGGGAAGGAGAGGCAACGAGAGAGGTGAGAGAGAGAAAGAGCATTAGAGAGGATAGGGTAGAGAGAGATAAATGTGACAGAGAGGGAGATTAAGCTAGAGAGAGGAGAGATAGAACAAAAAATATTGAGACAGAAAGAAAAGGGAGAGTCATTGAGAGACCAAGAGATAGAGGGAAAAAAAGGAGTGACTGAGAGAGAAAAGAGAGTGAGACAACAAGAGTGAAAGTTAGGATGAGAGAGAGAGAGAGAAAAGGATGAGAGAGGAAAAGGTAAATGAGTAAGGAGGGATATTGAGAGAGGGTAGCTCTCTCTTACCTCTCTTTTCCCTGACCCTCTTTTGCTCTCTCTCTCTCTCTTCCTCCAAAAATTTCTCTCCCTCCCTTTCTTATGCTCAATTCCCACTCTTATCTCTCTCTCTCTCATCCCTCCCTCTCTTTTGCCCTTACCTCTCTATCTCTATTTTTATAAATATATCTCTTTCATTCTCTTTATTTCTCCTCTCTCTAACTCTCTCTCACATGAGAAAGATAGACAGATAGAGATGAGTGAGAGAGAGATGGGGGGATCAAGCAATCTCTCTCCCCCAATCCTTCCCTATCTTAATCTCAACCCCTTCCTCTTACTCTCCCTCTCCCTCTCTCCCTTTCTCATTCTGTCTTGCTCTTCATTTCATTCTCTTCCTCAGCATCTTTCACTCACTCTCTCTCCCGTTATCTCTCACCTCTTTCACTCCTTTTATGGCATTCTGTGTTTCTCCACGCTCTCTTTTCTCTTGCGCTTTCCAGCATGAGACAGAGATATAAGAAGAGAAAAAAGAGTGAGGGACAAAAAGAAGGTGAGAGCATCTCTGCGGCGTAAAGAGAGATCGTAAAGAGAGATTGGGAGAGAGATAAATTGATAGATGGATTGAGAGAGGAAGAGAGAGATAGAAAAGAGAAGAAAGGGAGAGAGAAAGAGGGAAAAATAGAGCAAGAGAGGTAGAGAGTGAGATAGAGAGAGTGGAACAGGAAGTGGAACAGGGGTAGATAGAGTGAAATTAGAGAGAGAGCGCAAGATTGGGGAAGTGACAGGGAGATAGAATATTGATTAACTCTCTTTCCCCGTTTATCTTGCTTCTCTTTTTGTCACACTCACTCACTCCCTCAAATTATCAACCAATCTCTCTCTTCCTCACTACCTATCTCTCTATCTCCTTTTCCTCTCACTTAACTCTTTATTTCTCCCTCGCTTTCTCTTCCTCTCTCAATATTTTTCTTCTATGTAGTTTCTCTCTTCCTCCCTCAATCAATCTCTCTCACTATTTTCTCTCTTGATCTGTCATTCTCTTATCTCTCATCTTTCTCTATCTCCCTCGAGCTATAAACCGATCTCTCTCATTTGTTTTCTAAACCTCTAAATTATTTCCCTCTTGCTCTCTCAATCTCTTTATATCCCCTCACTCCTTTGCTGCTCCCACTTCTGATATCTCTTTCTCTCCATCTCTTATTAAAAGAGATGGTAATAAGAGATGGGGAGAGAGACAAGTTGATAGTTTAGGAGAGAGTGTGTGACAGAGAAGGAGAGAGAGGAGAGATAGAGAGGAGAAGAGAAAATAAGATACTAGAAGAGAGAGTGTGTGAGATAGGAGAAAGTGAGAGCTCTCTATAAATCTCTCTCATTGCCCTCTCACACTCTCTCTCACTCCCTATAAATCTCTCTCTCATTGCCCTCTCACACTCTCTCTCACTCCGTGGAAGAGAGTTAAAAGGGGAGGGAGGTCAGTAGGGGAAGTGTGAGAGCTAGTGAGAGAGAGGGTGGGAGAGAGAAAGAAGGAGATAGGGAGTGGCAGAAGAGAGATAGTGAAGAGAGGATTAGAGTTTATAGTTAATGCTAGGGAGAGATAATTACAGAGTGAGGATGGAGTAGAAGAATGGAGAGAGAATAAGGTGATACATAGTGAGAAAGTCTGAAGTGAGATATCGAGAAAGCAAGAGTGATAGAGTGATTGAAGAGGGTGAGAGATACGGGATGAGAGAGATATGTGGAAGAGAGGGAATGAGCAATAGAGGGAGGAAGCATAGAGCAAGACCAAGAAGCAAGTGATATTTTGAAGAGAGAGTGCGAAAGTCAGAGTGAGGGAAAGTTAAACTTAGAGAGAGAATAAGAGAGAGTGAGATAGATAGAGAGAGATAGAGGGATAGAGAATAAGAGAAAGAAAGAGAAGAGTTAAGAAAAAGAAAGATTTAGAGAGAGAATAGTGAAGAGAGTGAGTGAAGTTGTAAGAGGGAGAAAGTGTGAGGAGAGAGATAGAGAAAGTGAGAGAGAGAGGACTGAAGGGAGTCAGGGTGAGAGAGTAGAAGGGAGACATATGAGGGAGAGAGAGGAAGTGAGAGCAAGTGAGAGAGAGAGCAAGAGTGAGATGGTAGAAAGATAGGGAGGATAGAGTGAGGGAGATTGTGAGAAAGCTATAGAATGATGAGGTAGGAGAGGGAGGGAGGATGCATAAAGAGAAAAGAGAGAAAGTGAGCGTTGAGAGAGAGAAAAAATAGAGAAAATAGATAGAAAAGTGAGAGAAGAGAGAAAAATAGTTAAAAATAGTGAATGAGAGACAAAGAAAAGTTTAGAGGGTAGATGTGAAAAAGGGAAAGGAGAATGAGGGTGGGTGAGAGAAATAAAGAGCCTTTCTCTGTTTTAATCCTCCCCTAACTCTCTCTCATTGTATGACGCTCTCCCTCACTTTCTCTTATTCTTTCTTATTGCTTTCTCTCATTCTCTCTCTCATTAATAGTTTCTCACTCAAAGAGAGTGGGAGCAAGATAATGGGATGGACTCAACAGGCGGGAGGAATATTGAGAAAGAGGGAAAGGGAGGATAGGAGATGAGGGAAGAAGATTGTGTTTTGAGAAGTGAGAGTTTTAGAGGGAGAGATATAGAAGAGGGTACAGGTAGAAGGAGGAGAAGAAATGAGTAAGGGAGGAAGGGAGAGTCAAAGAGAGTTAGAGTATTAGAGTAGAGATAAGAAGAGAAAATATACCCCACCCTCTTCTTGCCTCATCTCCTCTCTCCCTTTCTCTCTCTCTCAATATCCCTCACTCCCTCTTTGTCCCTCTCATTACCTTGCCCTCACTCTCTCTGAGTGAGTGAGTGAGAAGTGACAAAGAGAGAGAGAGAATGAGAAAAATGAGAAAAATGAAATAAGAGAGAATGAGAGAGTGACAGAGAAGAGGGAGAGCGTCAAGGACTAAGAGAGAGTGAGAGGAGGATCAAAGAAGAGGAAGTTCTTTATTTCTCTCTCCCTCTCATACTCTTCTCTCCCTCTTTCACATATATTTGTCCTCTTTCACCTTCTCTCTGTCTCACACTTGAGAAAAGCTGAGAGTTACAGAGAATGAGAATAAGAGAAATAGATATAAATAGAGAGCTAGTGAGATATCGCTCTCTCTATCACCTCCATCTCTCCATCACTCACACACACTCTTACTCTTTCTAGCTTCTTTTCTGACTCTCTCCCTCCCTCTCTCTCTCTCTCTTTTCTCCTCACCCTCTTTTGCTCATGCTCTGTCCCTCCACATCTTTCTCTTACTCTCCCTCCCTTTTTCATGTTCCCCTTCTCACTCTTTTCTCTCTCTCCCTCTCCTCCCATCCTCTTTCTCTATCCCTAACCTCTCTATCTCTATTTTTATCTCGCTCTCATTCTCTCTCACTCTCATTATCTATCTCTATTTTTTATATCTCTTATATCTCTCTCTCAATTTCTTTCGCTCTCATTATCTATCTTTATTCCTCTTCTCTTACTCTCTCACTCCTATTATATTCTTCCCTCCCACATACATTCTACCTCTCTCTAGCTCCCACTTTATTTCTCTATCTCTCCCCTTTCCTGTCTTTTTCTCCCTCAATATAAATCTTTCTATCACTCTATCTCTCACTCCTCCTTTTCTCTTCTCTCTCTTAATTTATCTCACTCTTTCTCACTCTTGATATCTCTCTCCCACTTTCTTTTTATCTCTCTTCTTTCTCCCTCTCTCTTCCTCTCCTTTCATTCGCTCCCTCACTCTCTATCCCTTTCCCCTCTCTCCTCATCTCTCCACCATCTCTCCACCTCTCTCCAGCTTAGAGAGATAGAGACCGTTCATCCTTGCCTATATTTCTATCCCTCCATCTCTCTTTCACTCCATCACTATATCTCTCTGTTCTTGTTCTCTCTTTCACTCTGTCCCCCTCTAATTTTTAATGTATTTCTCTCCCCCTCTTTCTCTCACTCTCTGCTTCTTTCACTCTCTCTACCTCACTATCTCTCATTCTTTCTCTTTCTCTCATAACTCTCTAGCTCTATATCTCTCTCTATGTCCCTTTTCCTCTCTAAGTCTCCCTCCTTATCTCTCTTTTACAATGTCTCTATTTTTCTTCTCTCTAACTCTCTCTCAGATTAGAGAGATAGACAGACAAAGAGAGTGAGTGAGAGAGAGATTGGGGGATCAATCAATCTCTCCCCCCTATCCCTCCCTCTCTTACTCCCACTTCCTTCCTCTTACTCCATCTCTCCAAGACTCTATTTCTCACTCTCTCACTTATGATATCTCTCTCGCCCCCTCACCATCTTTATCTCACCTCTTTTATTATCTCTATCTCTCTCTAGCACTTCCTTTTTCTTCTTTCTTTTTCTCTTGCTCTCTGACAAGAGACAGAGATATTGAGATAGATAGAAAAGAGGGAGGGAGCGAAATAAGAGGAGAGTGCCTATAGATAGAGAGAGATTAGGAGAGTGACCTATTTATAAATGGATAGAGAGAGAGGGGGAATGATTGAGAGTAGAGAGGGAGAATGATTGAGAGGATTAGAGACAGCGTGAAAGAGGACAAAAATAGTGAATATATATGTTAGAGGGAGATTAAAATAGAGAGAGAGAAATAAAGGGAAGAAAGGGATGGAGGTAGGAAGGGAGAGAGAAAGAGGGAAAAAGAAAGAGTGGGACAGAGGTAGAGAGAGTGAGAAAGAGAGTGAGACTGAGGTAGAGAGGGTGAAAGAGAGAGAACATGCATGATAGAGGAAGAGAAAGGGAGTAGAGATAATATTGATATCACTCTCTTTTCCCCCTCTATCTTGCTTCTCTCTCTGACTAACACTCTCTCTCAAGCTATAAATTATCTCTCCATCTATCAATTTTCTCTCCCTCACTATCTGTCTCTCTACTTCTCTTTGTCTCGCAGTTAACTCTAGCTCTCACTCTCTTTCACTCTTCTCTCTCCCTCACTCACTCTTTCTCTCTCTCTTGAGCTATCAACCTGTCTCTACTTCCTGATCTCTATCACTCTTTCTCTCTCACTCTCTTAGTCTCTCTGTATCTCCTTGCTCCCTTGCTTTTCCTATTCTTGATATCTCTTACTCTCCCTCTTATTAGAAGAGATGGCAAGAGAGTGACATGTTGATTTCTTAGGAAAGATTGTGCATACTAAGGGAGGGATAGAGAGGAGAGATAGAGAAAAGAAAAGAAGATGAGATATAGGAGAGAGGGATACTCAGAGAGGGAAAGGGAGATAGAGAGATATTTAAAGCTATAAAAAGATGAGAGAAAGAGAAAGAGAAAGAATGAGGGATATTGAGGTAGAGAGTGAAGCAAGGATAGTGTGAGAGAAAGTGGGGGAGGGAAAGATATATAAGGAATGAGAGAAAAAGGAGAGAGAGAGAGAAAGAGAAAAAGCGAGCATCCCACTTCTCTCTCGCATTATCTATCACTCCTTCTCTCAGTCTTACACTCTTGCTCTCTCTCTCTCTTCACCTCACTTTATCTCTCTCTCTTCAGTTATCTCCCTCACTCACACTCTCGCTCCCTTCCTCCCCTTTCTTCCTCTTTCTCTGCTCCTTGTCCTCTTCCACCATATTTCCAACTCTCTCCACTTACTCTAAGATTCTAACTCTAACTTTCTGTCTCACTCTCTTTCCCACTCCCTTCCTCTTACTCCCTTCCTCTCTCTCTTCTCTAGCTCTTCTTTGTTTCTCTTTCTTTCCCCTCCTTATATCCTAATCTCTCTATTTTTCTCACGGTCTCTATCTCAACCAATATCCATCACTCTCCACTCTTAACAGAGAGAAAGATATATAATGAGAGAAAGAGAGAGTGAGAGAGAGGAAAAGAGCAGGAGTATGAGAGATAAGGAAAGAGAGATTAAGTAGGACAGGGAGAAAGAATAATGAAAAGGTACAAAGTGTGGGAGAGAGAGAGGGAGGGAAGGTAAAGACAGGTTGATAGTTTTAGACCTCCCCATCCCTAGCTCTTCTCTATCACTCTTTCTCCCCCATCTCATTTAGCTCCACCCTTTTTCTAATTCTCAACCTCTCTCTCCCCTATCACTCTCTCCATTCCCCTCCCTCCATTCCCTCTCTCCCCCCTCTTTGTCTCACATACACACTCTCTCTTGCTCCCTCTCCCTTGCCCTTCTTTAAGCTCTTTCTCTCATTGCATTCTCTCACACTCCCTCCCCCACCCTCTCTCTCATCCCTCTCACTATCTCTTCATACCTCCTTATCTCTTTGTCCTTCATCTCCCTATCAACAAACTCTCTCTCACTCCCTCCCTCTCTCCCTCCCTCTCTCACCCTCTCCCTCCTTCTCTTCCTCCCTCTCTTTCTATATCATCTCTAGATCTCATTCCCTCTCTCTATCTCTCTATCTCTTCCTCTCTCCCTCCCTCATTTCCTCCATCCGCTTCTTTTTCTCTCTCTCTCTTTCTCTATCTTCTTTCTCTCACAAGATGAGCAATTGTGAGGTAAAGAGGGAGAGAGAGGAAGGGAGTGGGACAGAGGTTGATGATAGCGAGATGATAGAGAAAGAAGTATTGAGGAGGGATGGAGAGATTCTTTCTCTCTATATATCTTCTTTCTATCTCTTTTTCTCCTTCTCTCTCTCACTCTCACTCTCCATCCCTCTCTCTCCCTCTCTCTCCCCCCCTCCCCCCCCCTCCCCC
>NW_018224308.1:22997-24598 GCF_001263595.1 Phalaenopsis equestris
TCTCTCTATCTCTCACTCCTCTCTCTACTGCTCTCTCTTTCCACTCCCTCCTAGCCTATTTCTCTCTTTAACTCATCAATCTCTCCCTTAAACTCTCTCTTTCTCTTTTTTCTCATTATCTCACTAGCAGTCTTGCTCTCTCCCTCACTCATTTCGTCTCCTCTACTATGCTCCTCTCTCTCAATCTTTTACATGCTCCCTCTCGGTCTCTATTTCTACCTCTCTCACTGTCTCTTACTCTTCATCTTCCTCTAGCTCACCATATCTCAATCAATATTTCTACTCTATCTAGTCTCCATCCCACCCACTCTCTCACCTTCCCTCTCTTTCTCCCTTATTCTTTCTAACTACTCTCTTTATTTCTCTCTTTCTTTCTGCTGCTCTCCCACTCACACCATCCCTCCTCACCCTTTCTCTCTCACTCCCTCTCACTCTAATTCTCTCCCACATGGACTCTCTCTTTATTTCTTCCAATCTCTCCCTCTCTCTTCTCTTATTTTTTCTCTCCCTCTTCTCTCTATCTCTCCTACCTCTCTTGTTATCTCTCTCTTGCATTTTCTATCCCTCTTCTTTCACTCTCTCACTCTTGCTCTCTCCCTCCTCTCTCACATTCTTCTCTCACAACCACCCCAATTCCTCCCTCACCCACTTCTTCTCTCTGTCATTATTCTCATTCTTTGTCTTTCTCTCATTCTATATTAGTCACTCTTTTCACTCTCAGTCTTTCTATTCTCTCTTTGCTCTTGTCCTCTTCTTCTCTATATCTCACATTCATTCTCTCTCGCCCTATATCGTAGTAAAAGTTTCTCTCCCCTCTCTCCTTTCCTCCCAACATATCTCTCTCCCTTCTCTTCTCTCTCTCATTCTCTCTATCTTTCATGTTCCCTTTGCTTTCTCTCTTACTCTATATCTCAATCGCTTTCTCCCTCCTTGTCCCTTGACCTTCTCTCTCACATTCTCTCTCTGCCCCATCTCTCTCATTCTCCTTTATTCACCCTGATCTCTCAATCTTTCTCTTTCCTTTTCTCTCTTCGTCTCTTTATCAAGATGTGGGGAGAGAGTGAGAGAAAGAAAGAGAAATGGAGGGAGAGGGAGTAGAGAGCAAGAGAAAATGAGGGGAGGCAAAGAAAAACGCGAGAGGAAGAGCAATAGAGAAAATCATGGGGATAAAGAGAATGGGAGATATGAGGGGGAGAGAGGGAAATAGAGAGAGTTAGAATGAGAGAGGGAGAGGAAGCGGGAGAGGATGAGAGAGAGATTAAAAAAGAGATGAGAGGAGTGAGAGTGGGCAGAAAGGCTGACAAAGAGTGTAGCATAGAGGTAGGGAAACTGGTTGAAAGTGCAAGAGAGATGGAGGGAAAGGGAAGGAGGAATAATGAAAGAAAGTATGAGGAAGAGAGGGAGAGGGAGAGGGAGAGGGAGAGAAGAAAAATAGACAGGGAGAGATAGATAAGTAGATAGAACAAGAGAGAAGGAATGAAAGAGAAAGAGAGAATGAGGCATCACTCATCTTTCTCTCTTTTCTTAATTTTTAACTCTTTCTCAATCCTCTCCACTTACTGTCTGATTCTAACTCTAATTTTCTCGGTCTCACTCTCTTT
>NW_018224308.1:25532-26200 GCF_001263595.1 Phalaenopsis equestris
GGAGATGTAGTGGGAGAGGGAAAGAGACAGAGAGACAGAGGGAGGGAGGCATACAGTCTTTCTATAGTCCATGCTCTCTCATCTCCCACTATCACTATCTCTCTCAATCTTTCTACCTCTTTTGTTGCCTTCTATTTATCTTTCTCTCTTCCTTCACTTTCTCTCTCTTTCATCCCTCCCTCTCAACCTCTATTGTACAATCATCTATCAAGAGGGGGAGAGAAAGAGGGGAAGAGATGGAGAGATAGAGAGAAAAAGATTGAGAGCGAATAAGATATAAAAATAGAGAGAATGAAGGAAGCGAATAAGAGAGAGAGAGGAAGAGATAGAGGAATAGAGGGAGATTGAGAGAAAGTAGGAGAGAGAGGAGAGAGATAAAATGATAGGCTGAGAGTGTGAGAGAAAGAGAAAATGGGTGAGAGAGGAGAGAGTGACATTGGTAGAGAAAGAGAAAGAGGGAAAGTGGGTGCGAGAGAGAGATGAAGCAGAGAGAGAGGGAGGGAGAGAGAGAAAGAAAAAAGATTAAGTCGAGAGAAAGTGATAAAAGAAAGGGAAGAGACAAAGCAAGAGGGTAGGGAGAGTGAGTAAGATAACAGAAAAGAGAAAAATAGAGAAGTTGAAGGGGGAGGGAGAGAGAGATAAAGATGTCCGATAAAGATGTCCCTCCC
>NW_018224308.1:26324-26527 GCF_001263595.1 Phalaenopsis equestris
TCTACTCCCTCCATCTCTACTCCCTCACTATCAATTTCTCTTTCTCTCTCTTCTCTCTAACTTTCTCTCTTTCTTCCTCCCTTTCTTTGTCACCCACACTAAAGAAAGTGAGGAAGAGAGCAAGAAAAAAAAAGAAGGAAGAGATGGTCAACAGTAATGATAAAAAACAAAGAGAGAGTGTGAGAGAAACAAAGAAAGTACAA
>NW_018224309.1:0-346 GCF_001263595.1 Phalaenopsis equestris
TTAAATTTGAAATGATAAATTAACTCAAAAATTCAAAGAAATCAAACAAAATTGCTGTAACTAATTTTTAATGTGTAAGATACAATCAAAACTAAATTATTTAACTACTAGCAAAACTAGAATGCAAAGTTTAAACAGTAACTATTAAACTATCTTTATGTGATGAAGATTTCTTATGTGAAAAAGCATCTTTCCCACTACAATGAGATAAGATAAATGATTTTAATATGTATTATACCAAATAGGAGAAATTTTAATTCTCTACCCTGATACAATGTTATAGAAAATCATTGGCTAATCCCAGTCTTAGCCCTTAAATCTGTGGCTATGCTAGGAGGATACTGGC
>NW_018224310.1:0-798 GCF_001263595.1 Phalaenopsis equestris
TTGATCAAGTCAAGAAGTAGGGACTCTCGCTGGAAATTGGAGAGTGGACTTTGAGTTATGAAATATTAAAATGTTCTAGAGGATGGGAACTAGTATGCAAGTGCTGACCCCGAGGTAGGAATTGAAATTTAGATATCAATTCAAAGAGAGAGAGAGAGAGTCGGAATGTAAGGACTGACCTCAAATGTAATGAATCAGAAATGTAGGGCTGATACGAAAATGAAAATTGAAATGTAGGTCAATTCTCAAAAGAGAGTGTCAGAATGTAAGAACTGACCTCGAATGTAATGAATCAAAAATATAAGACTGAGAATTGAAATGTATGTCAATTCTCAAAAGAGAGTGTCGGAATGTAAGGACCGACCTTGAATGTAATGAATCAGAAATGTAGTGCTGATTCAAAAATGAGAATTGAAATGTAGATCAATACTCAAAAGAGAGTGTCGGAATGTAAGGACTGACCTCGAATATAATGAATCAGAAATGTAGGGATGATTCGAAAATGAGACTGAAATGTAGGTACATTCTCAAAAGAGAGTGTCAGAATGCAAGGACCGACCTCAAATGTAATGAATTAGAAATGTAGGAATTGAAATGTACATCAATTCTCAAAAGAGAGTGTCGGAATGTAAGGACCGACCTCGAATATAATGAATCAGAAATATGAAAATGAGAATTGAAATGTACATCAATTCTCAAAAGAGAGTGTCAGAATGTAAGGACCTACCTCGAATGTAATGAATCTGAAATGTAGAGCTGATTTAAAAATGAAAATTGAAATGTAGGTCAATTCTCAAA
>NW_018224311.1:0-340 GCF_001263595.1 Phalaenopsis equestris
AATATAATTTTCACCAAAAATAATTTTAAAAAATTCAATAAAAATTAGAAAAATACAAAATAAATTTCAATGGGTTTTCTAACCTCAGAGAGATTTTCCAAAAATATAAAACATATTTTTCAACATATAAAAATTTTATTTTTATTAAAAGGCCCAAAAATTCAAACAATTTTAATAAATCACAGAAATTTCAAAAATTTATAAAATTTTGGCCAAATGACTTTTCGGTCTTAGGGTAGCTCACATAAAAATTTCAAGTGATTAGGAGTTGTCTTGATAATCTTTTGGAATTTTCTTTGAAAATGCACATTTTTGCATGAAAATAATTATATAAATTAAA
>NW_018224311.1:440-888 GCF_001263595.1 Phalaenopsis equestris
AAAGACATTTAACTTTAATTTGACAAATTATAAATGTTTGGACCCTTAGGGGCAAAATTGTAATTTTGGATATTTTGGCCTTAATGAACATTTAGGCTTAATCAAAATGGGAAATGGGTAATTTCTGATATTAATTAACTCATTTTATGATTTACAATAAAAACTGTGCTTAATTGGTAGAAAACCACTACATTTTGCCAAATTACAAGATAAAAGAATGATCCCCATAATTATAAAAATTTTGGAAACTTCATTAGCATAAGATGACTTTTGAATTTAGGGGTATAATTTTGAAAAATTAATGATTTCACACCCTTATTTGATAATCAAAAATATTGTCACTAAAAATGATGTTTAAATGATCTTGATAATGATCAATTAAAGTTTTAAATCTTTTCAAAATCGATATACACATTTAATACATTAACTTAGGTCTTAAGGACTTAGT
>NW_018224312.1:0-4160 GCF_001263595.1 Phalaenopsis equestris
AAACAAAAACAATTTTTTTGAGCTTGATATATAAATAAGCCGAACACAAATAAGGATTTGTTTGTTTGTATTTGGCTCGAAATAACTAATTTGATGAGTACAACTTCAAAAAAATTTAATTGATTACAAGCTTACAAAGATTTATAATCAAATAAAATTATGAATTAAACAAATAGAATATGAATATATTAAATTATATATAAAAATATTTTAATATAAACAATAAGATATAAATCTCTATGGCTGCATGATTAGGGTTGTCAAAACGAGTATTTGCTCGCAAGCAGCTCGTGTTTGGCTCCCTAAGCAAACAAACCGAACACGAACAGTAATATTTTCTAACGAGTCGAACACGAGCTAAGGCTAAGCTCGCTCACCCCTAAGTACACATATTATCTTGAACCCATGACCTCTTGGTTAAAGGGAAAAGCTCTTAAGCTTATAATAGCTCGGTGTCATGAACACATACATGAAAAGAATATAATTTACTTTAAAGAGATAGTGGTAAATAAATATGAAATGTGTGGTATGACTGTAAATTCCTATTTTTTTGCAATTTTTTCTCACACCATTAATATATTTGAATTAGGTTCATTTAAGAAAGATTCACATGTATAGCACACAATCCTCAATATTTACATATATATATATAGCATCTAAATTTTTATATTTATATGAAATGATATACATATAAAAAGATATGGGTTGGTCATAGATATGTAAATACATAGGAATGGGTGGTATGTATATAAATGCCACTTATATTAATGTCATTTTCTTATATATATAGAAAGGTGTATTTTAATATAAAACTTTAATGAATTTCTCCTGTCAGCACATGGGGTCAATAAACAGAAAAAGTATATTAAGCAAAAATAATAAATGAGCTATCAAATCAAGCTCTATGAGCCATCAAATCAAAATCAAGTCCACGGCAGTAAAAGTGTCGAGCTTCAGAGCGCTCAGACTTGACTTGCATGACTTGTTTGAGACCGATCGTGCTCGAAATAGAGTCGTGTTTGAAATTACTCGTGAACAGTACTGTTCGTGTTCAGCTTGAAACTGTTTTGTTAAAATTAATTGCAAAAAATAGATGTAGAGTGTTGGATTCGGCCTTGAACTTAATCTATACAAAAGAAGACATATAATCACATTGTCACATGAGTAGTTATGATCTAAAATGTAAATATATATAATACATTATTATGAAAATAATCATATGATTTTTTTTATTTCAAACTAAAACGAGCTGAATACGCACAAACAAAGAGCTGTTAGTATTTGACTCGTTCATAAATTGAGCTTAAGAATATTGTTCGTGTTCGGCTCATTTACTTAACGAACGAACATAACATTATCTACTTAACAGGCCGAACTCGAGTTGTTCATGAACAATGAGCTTTTTTTACAGCAGTACAGTCAAGCAAGCCCCAACTCGACTCGCTAGCTCCAGAATGAGCTCTTTTAAAATAACTAATATAAAAATATATTAAAATTCAAAATTAATTCAAAATTTTTCAATCAAATTATTAAAAATATTTTTTATTTTATATTAAGCTATTTATTATCAATTATTCCTTAAATGCTCATTTTATTTATCATTTCCTTAAACATTAGCTTACATTAATATTTTTTTTTTCTCTTTCATATGCTCGTGAGTTAGCTCGACTTTTTAAAAGCTCGAGCTGAAACTCGAACTCCATTAATTAATCAAACCAAGTCAAGCCTTGCTCAAGTTATTGATGATGTTGAGAATAAAAAAAAATACACAATAAAGTACTGCAAAAGCAAATAATAATCGAATTAAAAAAAAGCTGCAAAAACCATTGACAAAATAAGCCAATTTTAAATTAAATATTAAAAAAAAACTCTTAAATAAAAGATTCGGGAATATGGCAGCTAATCCAGCTGCGCCACCTGGCTAGCAATAACACAAATATTTTTTTAATCCACTTAATTATTACATATTTTTAATATTTGTCATATATATAAAATTAAATGATACATATGTAAATCTGTCAAAAAGTAACTTACAAAAGCACAGAACAGAGGCCAGTTCTAATACTTTTGCACAGAAATTACTTAATTTTAAATAAAAATAAAAAAAATAAATATATTTAATTACATACCGCTCCATTATGTATTTAACAGCTGTGAAACTTCTGTAGAAGAATTTATTATTTAAAAAATTATGGTGATTATTAAAAAATAATAATAATAATTGAAAAGGTCAGATCATAGATTTCTAGCAGTCACTGTAGTTAGTCAAATACAATGAAAAAATACGGCTTTTAGCTACAAATTTTTGTGAACGTGGGAGACGCTCATTATTTAAAAAGTTGTGGTGGTTATTATAAATATAAAAAAATAATAATAATCTGACCGCAATTTTCTGGCAACCACTGCACTGCAGGTAGTTAGATATGATGGAAAAACATTACTTTTAAGTCCAGATTTTTGAGAATGCGGGCAAAAAATAGTTTTAGAAAATAGAAAAAACTGTGGTGCGACCTCAAAATATCACACTTCAATTTACTCAAATTCTCCTAAATAGATGTACATTAAAGAAAATTTATCAAAGCCGGTCTTTGTGTCGAACCTGAAAAGCCACAGAGAGGAACCTCACGAGCGACTATAAAATTAAGTTTCTAGTCCGTCTCTCAATCAGATTTATTAAATACGATTTTAAGTTATACAAGAAACATAATTTATATTAAATAGAATTTAGTAAACGTGGATTTATCAAATTCAAAAAAAGTTTTGAAATCACGGAAGAATAAATTTCCTAAATAAATCTTTGCCACAGAAAGAAGATGGAATGCGAGACAAATTAGACAAACAATGTCTGAATTCAATTAATAGGAAGCTACCAAATAGACAGTGACGGAACAATCTAACCTGTTTGGCGAAGTGAAGGCGAAGTCCCTCCACCGCTCCCCGTCCCAGAACAAAACCCTACCATCCGCAACGCCGGTGTAAGGCCCTCCGCCGGTGGGATCAAAGGCGATGCTCTCCGGCCCCTGCACCTGATTCATGAACCTCACCTCCGCCGCCGTGAGCCGGTCATCGGAATCCACCGCATCCGCCGGCACCGCAGTCGCCGGAGGGAGCTCCACCTTGTAGGTCTCGAAGCCCGGAAATCCGGCCATGGCTCCGTGATTGAAAGGGTTCGTTCCGCAGTAGATCGCCGCCATGACGATCAGGGCGGCAAAGGTTATCGTCGCCGGCGACATTGGGTTAATTGGGTGATTTTGGGCGGGGTTTGGGGACGACGGTGGAGGATGGGAATGAGGGGGTATTTATAGTAGAGTGATACTGTATATGAAGATTGGAGTGGAACTTTGAACAGGAGCTGCATTTTATGTTGGGCATATTTGGCATTATTTATTGCAAATAAAATTAAGGGATTTAGATACGTAAATTTTTATGTTTATATACTGCATTTGCATTGATATACCATCTATTTGTTCATTAAAGATAGAAATTTGTATTTTTTATTTTTTATTTAAATGGGTCACGACGTGAGGTCCCCAACCCACTCTATTGGCTCTACCCCCATCAAGTCTGGGGTGACCCATGCGCCTATATATATATATTAAGGAATGGCTTGAGGCTATTATACGAGCTTCGGTCATCCCCGATACGCCTAATAATTCAAGCACCACACCCTCAGCCGTCGGGAATCAAACCCCATAACACAGGAAACTTACAACTAACAAGCATATGTCTGACTAACTGCTCTGTCTTTATCCCACTAAGTGGGGTCGGCTGCATGCATTTTTTTTCCCATTGAGTCCTATTTAATGTCATAATTTCATTTAATTCTAATAAATTAAGTCATTTTTAATACAATATGCCCAAATCTTTCTAGGCCTACTTCTATCTTTCTTAACATGAGTCGAATCTAAAACATCTACTCTTCCAATCAAAACATCAGTTGGTCGACGTTTAGTGCGACCAAATCATCTAAGACGACTCTCTCTAATTCTGTCTGTCACTGGCTAAGACGGCTCTTTCTGATTCTGCCCGTCACTGGAGCTACACCAACCCTATCACGAATATATTCATTTCGCATTCTATCTCTAAGTGTAAAGCCACTCATCCACCCAATCATTCTCATCTCCGCATCACTTAACTTTAGTTTTATGCTTCTCTTTTAA
>NW_018224312.1:4175-4896 GCF_001263595.1 Phalaenopsis equestris
AGCCCCAATATATTTTTATTATTTTTATACCAACTAAATTAAAAATATAAAAATGTTTTTGTTATGACTTAGGAATGAAAGTATCATTCTTCAAGCAGAAAACTCAGAAGCTGCCCCATGAAAGAAAGATGGCAGCTTATATAGGTTAAGGGAAACACTTTTAAGAAAATTACAAAAAGGCTCCTATGTGTTACATTTGCTAACTTCCGGATCCTTTCCTTCAACCCCACTAAAGTTTGTTTGTTTTACATTTATACCGCCCAAATGTTCCACTTGACAACTTGAAAACACTATCCATGCATGGATAAGGCGGCATATAGGTAAAAACTATACTTTAGAAGCTAGATATGTAAATACGTAATAATTGTGTGGGATGTACGTAAATCTCCTTTTTTTTGGTTGTTTGATAGAAGCTAAAATTTTATTGCATTTTTTTTCCATAGATTTTTTTTTTTGGTTACATATTTCACTTCAAGGATGAATTTCATGTTGATGATGAATGGAAGCTTTCATGTGATTGATAGCAACACCTAACATGTCTGCCTTCTTAGCTAGCTCAGATGCCGAAGAAATTATTACCTTTGTCGTCCGGATATGCGAATGGCATGGATCCACCACGCTGTGCGTCCAGCCGGGTGGTGTGAATGTGATCCACGTTGTCGACCGCAGACCGAATAAACAGAATGTAATATATATATATATAGCACAAAATCCTCAAAAA
>NW_018224313.1:0-912 GCF_001263595.1 Phalaenopsis equestris
CACATTGTCTGATTAGCTATGATTAAGTAGTTAGGTGGCAATGCAATTTTAAGGAAATATAAGGATCTATTTCCTATGAGGAGCTTCTAGATGATAACTAGTTTTGTAAAACTAATAGAATTCTAAGAATATGTATACACTTGGAAGAGGGTAGGCAGACATATGTTCCTTATCGGCACATAATTTATTATATAATTCTATTAATTCCTTTACTACTTATGTCATCATCTTCATTTTACTTTTCTTTTATGATGAAATTGTTGCATGTTTAGGAATTTATATTTCCTTATAAATTATTTTATTTTACTAATGTGATGGTATTTTCACCAGTTCTTTATTTACTTTGCAAACTGACCATTTGTAATGTTAAAATCTGTTGTGAATCATGATGAGGGCTATGATTTCACTCGACTATTGGGTACCAGATGAACCCTTAGGATGAAGGGGAGCCCAGTTCAAGGGAGAGTACAGATAGATAGAGAGATAAGTTTTGATGGGCATAGAATTAGTGATTCTAGAGTGACAGGCTATACGCTTAACCAATTTGGTCTTTAGTTTGGACGTTAAGGCCTGGTTAATCTTATAAAGAGGGCATAGTGGGTAATTTGGAAGTGTGAGGCTAGAATCTACTCCACGTAACCATATCAATTAGGAACTTAAATTTAGATTAGCCAATTTTTTTTTATGCACTCGAGAGAGGGTAAAGAAAAGGTATGCTCCTATTTGTCACTGGCCACATTAAATTCTAAGCATTTCATTCTTACGCATTATCTATGTCGTTGCATGTGAAAAGAAAATTTTTAACATCTCAAAAATTCTCCAAACCAATTTCTCTAGTTAAGATTATCTTTAGATATAGGTTTGTATTTTTGATTAGTTGATATAAAACACCCTTAATCATCATTCCAAAAT
>NW_018224314.1:0-663 GCF_001263595.1 Phalaenopsis equestris
CTTAAAGTTTGGTGACACAAAACCCTTAGGGTAAGTTACGACATTGAACTCCTCCGGGTAGGGTTCACCTTTTAAAATCAATGCAACACCCTTAGATTGGGCTAAGGCCTCCCAAACTTTTTCAACCATCTATTTGAATTCCATTTCTGGTATGGCACTTGATGGAGAATCCTTCTTCTGTTGATCAAATTTATTTGATGAGGCAACTTCCTTCCTTTCATCAATGATATGTATAACCTCTGGATGATTAACTTCTGGAGAAGCTAACTGTTGGGGTTGAGATTTTTCTTGAGCTGTAGCCATAGCGGTCATGGAAGTGGTCATCTCTTCCATTCTTTTCTCAATTTAGCTGATTTGCTCGTCCCTCGGAAAGACAACCCTACGCAGGTCATCTACGGCGTTCTCTTCAATGAGAGGTCAAGCGTTGTGCGCAGATGCAGCGGTTCTAATTTTGATGACATGAATATCCATGAAGTCTTCATTGAGATAATTGCTAAAATCAAAATCTTCATCCTAATCATCAACAGAAACTCCATGTTCTCGGGCTAACTCAGAAATCTCAATCCTGAGCTTCTCAACCTTTTCTTTAATTACTGATTCTTGTATCAACTTAAGATCTAGAAGACTATGTTGAACATCCTCTACTTCCCCATACATCTCGCT
>NW_018224315.1:0-1332 GCF_001263595.1 Phalaenopsis equestris
GCAGCTTCAAGAAGAGCTCTCTGATCTCCAAAAGCTTAACATCTCCTACCAATAGTTAAACTTTTTAACCCAAAAGTCCAACCACAAGCCTTCCAACTCAAAAGTTGAACCTTTGAGCTTTTTGGAACACCTCTAACCTTATAAGAGATCTAACCTGCCAATGTTCAAGCCGTTAGAGCAGCCAAAAGCTACCCATTTATAGATCAAGTATGGCGATGTACCTTCGTGAGCTACTGACATTGTGGGTAACCCATCAGTTAAAAATACATATGGTGTGGCTCAAGATTTAACTATTAATTGAGGTACCATGACACTACATTAAGACGTTGCTACTTTACTGACATAGGGAGAAAGACTCAAATTTGGAACATTTTATTTATAGAATCCAAAGAAGGAGAAAATTAGGGGTTGTCAAAGATCCTGAGAAGAACCTCGGTGATTTCCTAAGTTATCTTATAGTTTGGCTTCAGTTTTGATGAGATATTATTAAGTTTTTCATTTTTTCATCATGTGAATTTTATTAGTTAGAGCTTACATTTGTGTGAGATGATCGCAAAAATAGCCTGGAAGATATGAGGATTCAGGTCGTGATGAACGACAATCTTAGAATCCTAAAACGAGTTAGGGCTTAAATTACACAACATGATTGTGCAAAGGCCTAGAGATAAGGTGAGAATTTATGTCGCACTAGTCAGACAACCTCGAAATCATATGGCTTGTTGTTTAATTCTAAGGAGAGAGATGTGTTGTTGTAGATCCTCATGTTGATGTAGACTGCTGTTGTAGAAGGCTGCCCACTGAGTTAGCTTCAAGCTCCTCGGCGAAAATAGAATTCCTTAAGTCTAAGTAACATGTTTAAATGACAAGTTCAAGTTCAATCAGAGGGGGTTAAATTTGATTAAAGCGACACTGGTTAGGTTCCCACAGTTTCCTCGTTCTGGTATCACTATTTTCTTTTGAATTTACTTAGCTTAAACGAGTTGTTAAACTCATTTAAATCGGGGAGATCTTGCTAGCAACTGTGGATTACCTCATCCGAAGGACTCCTATAAATTCAAAAGGATGTATGATGAAAATGTTGTTTTTTTTGTTTTGGTTTTGAAAATCTTGTTTAATTATGAACAAAAAGAAATGATTGATTTTGGAAAGTTTGTTTTGTTTTGCAGGTGAAGTAAGTTTTACAACCAAGTACGTATAATATTTTAAAGCAAAAGTAAATTACAGTAAATGACAGAAATTAAATACTACTATAAAAGCATACCTGTCATCTTCTCGCTGCTCCCGCTAAAAGATTAGAACTTCCAAGAGAAAAAAACTTAAACAAAATTGCAA
>NW_018224316.1:0-11858 GCF_001263595.1 Phalaenopsis equestris
GGCAAACCTCACACCAAAAATAGTGCCGACAATATCCCTTCATAAACTAACTTTCTAATGTATTTAGATGCATTGAATTACTCCAAGGGGCATTTAGAACAAGTTTCCCTTTCAAAATTCATGAAAAATTCATTCCAAACTACCTTAATCCACAAAAAAAATGTCTTTGGCGCTTTAGGCGCTGATTTTGGCGCTTCAGGCACCAACTAGCTTAAGGCCACGCTATTCCGTAATTCATCAAGTGTCGTCTCTGGTGCTTCAGAAGCCAAGTTACCTAAGTCTGCACTATTTTTGGGCTCCGGTGCTTCAGGCGCCAGCTCTTTGTATAATGGCACTTCAGGCGCCAGCTCTCTGTAAAGTGGCGCGTATCTCAAAATTCATTGTTTTTGGCTCCAAATTTTGTTCTTTTTGTTACTTTTGCTCTAAATTTCTAAAACTAATAGACCTACAACAAACACATGAAAATAACCTTCTTTAGAGTGTAATGTCACCAAAAGTAAGCTTAAAATTTATACTTAAAACAACATACTATATTCGTGTAACATATCCCTAAAGTGTAAATTTTGATTGTGGAAAAAAAAACTAGAATTATTTCATATATAATATTCAATTAAAAATTAATAAATGTATTATAGCTACTGCATCTAGTTTTTTGTGTTGTCTTTTGAGATTGAAATTAAGTAATTACACACAAAGAACGCATACATTATGTCGGGGATCAAGTTTTTTGCACCGTTACTGAGGAAGCAAGGAAGCGACGAAACTTTTGACTTAGAAATTTTATTGGAACTATAAAATTATTTTAGCAAAATTGTAGTGTTGTTTAAATTTCTAAGCATTTTTTTTGTTAAAAATATTTTAAAAAATAAAAAATAATACAAAATAATAAAGTACATAAAATAATTATTTGTGAGTGTTTTGTTTAATTTTATTTTTGAAACATTTACTTTTCTATGCATAGTTTAGAATCTAAAGGTTTAGTACCTTGCGATTCTTTTTTAAAACAAACTATAAGAAAAATTTGAAAATAAAAAGAACTTCACAAGTTATAAGAATTGACGAACACGTCACATAATAACATAGATTCTACAACGTCCTTCAAAGGATTGCGCAAACCGTACAACGGATGAAATTTATTTGAGCATTCAAACCTATGTTGTATCGACTAACTCATTTCAACTAATACCTTTGATAATCTTAATGGTACAAAAAGATCAGTTTGGTGGGACGCCATATGAGGATCCAAACTAACACCTTGCTCATTTTCTAGAATTATGTGCTACATTTATATACGCCAGTGTATCAAATGACATTTTTAGACATAGGATTTATCTCTTTTCCTTATAGGATAAAGCAAAGATGTGGTTAAGCTAATTAGCACATAGATCTGATAGAACTTGGGGAGAATTATAGGAGACATTCCTAGGTAAGTATTTTTGACCTTCAAAAACTACTAAGTTTAGAAGTGATGTTACTTCATTTACTCAGTATGAAGGTGAGTCAATGATTGAATCTTGGGAGTCAAAGTAGCTAGTGTTCACGATACTACTGTGATTACTATTTTGGCATCTCAAATTTTTGCAATATCTAGAAGTTTGACCAAGTGAGAATGAAATTATCTTGAAGACCTCATGTAATTGAGGAAAGCTCATTGAGATAATTGTTTGATTCTTAGCCTTCATTTGAAACTTTAAATGCAATAAGTGATAGACCCAATAACCCATTTTTATCTATTATATCCCAAATTAAAAAACCACCTTAAATTTAACTGTGAAAATAATTCTAGTGATGGAAATCAGCAATGGGAAAATATCAAGCAAACTCATTGGGAAACTGAAACAGCCATGGTGGTACTAACTATATACCTTCTTATCTTGCTTGCTTTACCAATAACAAACAAATATAGGAGAAGAAGTTATTGATAGATGAAGTGGTGTTACATATGGGGAATCAATTACAAAGTTAGATTACTGCAACTAGAGATCTTGAGAATCAATTGGGACAACTCAGCAATAGGCCTCAGAGAACACTTCATAGTAACATTGAAATTAATCCTAAAGATTAAAACAAAGAAGAATTTAAAGCAATCCAGTGGGGATGTGTTATAGAATTGGATACTAAAGTGAAAAAAAGAGATTGAAGTTCAGAGGGAACTTGAGAAAATTAGAAAGCACGAAGAAAATGTTCTTGGGAATATTGAAAATCTTGTCTCTTCAATTAAGATCAATTTAAAAAGATCACCATCGCATTTTCCTTAGAGACTTAGATAATTTTTATTTTAGTGAAGAATTGAAGTAAATGTCAAGTTATGTTAAATTTATAAAAGGTATATTAAATAAGTAAATGAATTTTATTGAACACGAGATTATTGTACTTATTCAAGAATGTAGTGCAATAATTAACAAAATGCTTTCTCAAAACTTAAAGATTCTAGTATTAGGAGAAACATTTTGTGGAAAAGCATTATGTTGTTTAAGAGCTAGCAGTAACCTTATGCCCTTATCAATATTCAGAAGGTTTGGTTTAAAGTTTAGGTGAGATTTTTATCACTAGTGCACCAATAATTAGTTGATCGATCAATGACTTATTCTAAGGGGGGTATAAAAGATGTGCTGGTTAAGGTGGATAAATTTATCTTCCTTGTGGATTTCATTATTTTTTATATCGAGAAAGATAAATAATCACCAATCTTTTCAAGTAGACCTTTCCTTGCTACTAGATGAGTTATGATAGATGTCCAAAAAGGTGATCTTAGCATGAGAGTTAATGACCAGGAAGTTACTTTTAATGTGTTAAAATCTATGAAGTATCCAACAAATGAAAAAGATTATAAATGTTATAGAATGGATATTATCGATGAATTAAATAATAATCATTTCTGAGAAAGTTATGAAGTTAAAGTTTGACAACAAGAACTGGGGTATGAAAGTGAAACTGATTTTCAAGATAAATCTATTTAGATAATCACTGAAGATTCAAATTATTTTCAAGAAAGTTGAGATTTTAGCACTACTGAGATTAGTAAACCTCTTTTTTCTTTAATTAAAGAACCTCTTAAACTTGAGATGAAGATACACCCTACACATTTAAAGTATGCTTTTATGGGGAACTCATCAACATTACTAGTTATAATATCCTCAGACTAAAGTGCAGATCAAGAAAAAAAAATAATGGAAACTTTAAGAAATTATAAGAAAACATATGAACGGATGTTAGCAAAAATTAAAGTTATCAACCATTAAATTTGTATGCATAAAATTTTAATGGAAGATAATCACAAGATTAGGTTAGATCCTTTAAGGAGTTTGAACCCTATAATAAAAAATGTAGTAATCAACATTTGTCTTATTTCTGATAGTGCTTGGGTTAGTTTGATTCACTATGTTACTAAAAAAGGGGGAGTGACCGTTGATATTAAGGAACATAAAGAATTAAATCCAACTAGATAGAGAAGTACGAATGAGTTTATAACATATATTCATTCATTCTTTGAATAAATATAATTCCTGGCATTCATTAGCGATGTTTATAATTTTGCTCTTAATATTTTCTTGTTATATTTTTTGCTTCAGTAATCACATTTTTAGAAGAGAAAGGTCCTTCAATATTCTCTATCTTGCTTTTTAATGTACAAATTTTTCTTTTTTATTCTTCTTTATTAATACGGAGATTAGCAAAATCTCTTATTTTCTTTAGTTTTTTTTATTTTAGGTAATCCTACTTCAGGTGTTTGACCCATCACATAATTTTTTTAATTTTTATTAAATCTTTTAAGGCATTACTTGCAAAGGCTATTTTTCATTTCATTTTCCATATTTATAATTCAACTACTTCCAAGTAGTTGTCTAAATCTAAATCTGGAGTAATTTCTTCAGCATTGCTGGATATTTCATAGTATTCCATGATTTCTACATCCATATTTACTTTCTACATAATTCACGAGATAAAATGTTAGCTAAAACATTTTTATTTCCTTCTATATATTCTAAATAAAAGGTATAAGCTTAAAAGTAGCTTTACCATATAATAAGTCTCTTATTTGGTAAAGAATCTACAAATTTTTACTTTTATAAAAGAAATTGTAGTTTTATTATCTGTTGTTATTAAAAATGTTTCATTAAAGAATATTTTGAATTTTTAAAATGCCTTTTTTATGACTAATAGTTATTTCACATTAATGTGATAATTATATTTGTAACGGTATAAGTCCCTGAACTATTTCGGCATAAGAGTTCATTATTATTCCTTCGAGTATTTAAAATTGCTCCCCATGGAATTTCAGAGGTATCCTTTTCTATGATTAAATAGTCGCTTGGTATTGGAAAATGCAATTTGGCAGACTTTTAGAAATTTCTTTAATTTTATTTAGAGCTTTTTCATCATTTTCATCCTAATACAAGACACAATCCTTCGTAACTTTCTTTGTAATGGTGCTCTTAGTTCTGCAATGTTTCTAACAAATGATCCAGCATAATTAATGCAAGGTCATATCTAATTGGAGCTAAATGCATTGTCCATACTCACCATTCAACTACTTAATATTTAATGCAAGAGAATGATGAAACCAAGATTAATTGATTTGTACTTATGATGCAAGAGTTTGGTTATGTAATAGTCGATAAGAAAGGGATTGATAATTAATCTATCTAGGCTAGAACATAAAGAAATACTTTATTCGGAAGAATAAATTAATGAAACTTTTCCTGATGAACAACTTTTTGTTGTAAAAGGATGGGAAATATCGTGGTATGTTGATATTGTAAATTATATTGTTAGTGGTATTTTACCATATGGACTAAAAAAAATAGGAAAAGGAATTCATTCATGATGCAAAATCTTATTTTTGGGATGACCTCTATTTTTATAAACAATTCAACAATTTAGTAATGAGACAATGCGTTCCTTATAAAGAAATTCAAGAAATTTTCCAAAAATGTCATGATTCTGAATTTGGAGGTAATTTTGGGAATGATACAACTGTTCATAAAATTTTGCAATCTAGATTTTACTGGCCTACTCTATTTAGAGATGTTAATATATATATTAAAAGGAAAAGAGCTAAGCTATAGCTCCTTACATGTTAATGTGAAAGTTGGATTACAAAATGAGTGAGAAGATTACTCAAACCACACCCTTCCCTTCTATCTAACAATGATCATACAATGAAGTATACAAAAAATGTGGGAAATATCTATGATTGACACAATACCAGACCTAGTGTGTATGTAAAAAATCAATCCCTACAATTAATATAAGGAATGGATAAACTATTCCCATGAAGAAAGATTTCAAGCTGAGTGGAAGGTATAGTCCCTACAGCAATTTCTTCTTTATCCTTCCCCCTAGCTGCCAAACTATGTGTAGGATGCAGGAGTGTTACCTTCTGTTAAGATATGTTGGAAAATCACATCAACATTGATCAACATGCTCTTAATCTTAGTAGTCCACCTTGCAACATTCCAAGGAGAAGCTTCTTCCTGATTCAGTATTCTAATATAGCTGAGAGAATCTGACTCAACTACCAATTTTATGATCTTGCATTGCTTGGCAAGGTAGATAGCCCAATAAATAGCAATCATTTCTAGCGCATCAATTGCCCACGTTGGAGAGGAAAAGTATAACATGCACTTCCCGAGAGAGTTTCTAAAGATTCCTCCCACACCAGCTGCCTCCTTACAAAATCTTCCATCTGTATTGGCTTTCAATCACCCTTTAGGAGGTGGGTTCCAGAGAACTAAAGTAGGCACTTTCAGCTTCTGCACACTGGGCACCCAATTCAAGAAAATATTGGGAAATTTCTAAAATTTTGTTATCTTTTGCAAATAAGAAGTACAATTCAGAACTACATCCATCTCCTTAGGTTTGTTGTTTTCATATTTAAACTGGTTCCTGCACATCCAAAGGAACCAGGCAACAACACAAGGAATGATTATTAATTTAGCATCTAACCATTCCATCCAACACCCCAAAAAGTATTGCCAGCTGACTTTCAGAGTTTCAATATTGAGCTGTTTTAGTATATCAGACCAAACCCTTTGGGAGAAACTATAAGAGAAGAACAAATAATCTAGACTTTCTTCAACTTTACTGCACAGATGACAGCAAGATGGTCCCTTAGGCCCTTTCATATTCAAAATGTCATCAGTAGGAAGTAAGGATTTCCATAGCCTCCAGCAGAAAAAGGACATGGAAGGTGTTAACCACTTCCCCCAAATCAATTTACCCCACTTCTAGTAATGATTCTATCTTTGTGTGCAGGATTGATTTTAATTTTCTTAACCCAATACATCTGCTCTTCAGTTAAGATGGTATCCAACAGATTGAAATTCCATTAATTTTCAGTCTAGAATTCCTTCACCTTTATCACATAGTTGGGATTGAAGATGTCACAAGATAGTCTCTCCCCATTCCAAACCCATTTAACCAGCCAGAAATTGATTTGCCCTTCTCCAAGCTCCTAAATAAATAAATCCTTAGCTTGATGTAGGACCTCCAGTAGTTTAGTCCACAACCTGGAATCACCTAATTTCTTCTTAGCCAAGTTAGGATGTACTGTCCTGTAGTACTTCCCCTTCATAAACATTTCCCATAGACTATCTTGAGCTCTAAACTTTATCCATAGTTTACAAAGATTTATAAAGCTTAGATGCTGAAAATTTTTAAACCCCAAACCACCTACATGTAAATGCTTACAAAGTTTTTTCCAAGCTAACCAATGAAATTGTTTCTTCTGTCTTGCCCACAGAAATTTATTAAAAATTTTGCCTAGCCTTATTTGGGTCCCCTTCTTCATGATGAACATCTGAAGAGCATAGGAGGGGATGGAAGTTAAGATGCTTTTGAGGAGGGTGATTCTACCTCCATTTGAGAGGAAGTAATTGGTCCAACGTTGGAGTTGTTTCTGAATTTGTTCAATAACACCATTGAATTGAGTTTGCTTTGTTCTCCCTTTAATTAATTGGACACCAAGATAGTTGATTGGTAGAAAAGCCATGCTAAACCTAGTGTGCTGTGCAATCCATTGCTTAATCTGTGGAAGAATGTGTGAGCTAGTAAAAATTTGACATTTTTGTTTGTTAAGATTCATACCAGATGTTCTTTGGAAGTGCTTAACTCCTTGATAAAGAGACTTCACAACAATCTTGGTAGCCTTGGATAAAATAATAATATCATCTGCATAGGACAAATGACTCACACCAATGTTGGATCTATGCTGATAGGCCAAATGAGGAGAGGAGACAAATAGTTGATTTAGAAGCCTAGAAAGGTAATCCATAACAAGAATAAAAATAGTTGGTGATAAAAGATCTCCTTATTTAATTCCCCTAGAAGCATTGAAAAAACCTTGGCTCTTGCCATTAATTAAGATGGAGTGGTTGTTACTAATAAGCCATCTTCTTATCAGATTGATGAAGGCCCCAGAGAAACCCCTAGCATTTAAGGTAGCCAACATAAAATTCCAATTGATATTATCATAAGCTTTTTGGATATCTAATTTCAGAATGAGATTGCTGCCTCTACATTTTCTGTCAAGGTCTAGCAACAACTCCTATGCCAAGAGAATATTATCAGAGATTTGTCTCCCTTTCACAAATGCTACCCGGTTATTACAGATAAGTTGCTGGAGGTGAGGTTGGATCCTGTTGTTAATAACCTTGCTGATAACTTTAAACAGGACATTTGTTAGACTGATACGTCTGAAGTCTCCTCACCCAATCCTGCAAGAATTTTTGGGAATCAAGGTTATAGTGGAAGCAGTGAAATACTTAGAGGGATCCATACCTTTAAAGAAGCTTTACACAGCATCAACAACCTGCGCACAGATGATATTCCAAGTACTCTTATAGAATTTGGCAGTAAAGCCATCAGGGTCAGCCACCTTATTGTCATCAATAGAGTCCAATGCAGCTTTAATTTCCCCTTCCATAGGAATCTGAATAAGGTCCAAGGTTTGAACATAATCAATGCACTTAGAGAAAAGTTCCACCTTGATAGGAGCTCTCTCAGTAGGCTGATCCATAATGATATTTTAAAAATAATTAACAGCATCAATGACAATGTTCTCAGCATTTGTTACTACCTTACCATTAGAATCATGTATGGAAAGGATCATGTTATTCTTCCTTCTGAAATTAATACAAGCATGATAATAGCTTGTGCTTTTGTCTCCTTCAATAAGTCTGGTGACTGCAGCTTTTTGTTTCAGAAAACATTCAGTATAATTGGTTTGCATGAACAGTTCTTCATTGGCTTTATGCAGTTCAGCTTCAGAATTCAATCCCATTTGAAAATTCTTTTCCATTATGATAACATTACTTTGGGAAGTGTTCAAGTTCTCATTAATATTGCCAAATGTTTCTCAATTCCACTTCTTTAGATGAGCAACCACTTTCTTCTTAAGAATCCATAGTTTTAACCAGGGATTAGAGTTCCCTTTAACCCTCCAAACCTTATAAACTTCTTCAACAAATTAAGGATGAAGAGTCCACATATTTTGGAATCTGAAAGGAGCGAAAGGAGCTTTATTTGGCTTTTCAACATTATGAATAGTACATAACAATGCTCTATGGTCAGAACCTGCCATAGCCAATTGAGTAATGATAGTGCAAGGGAAGGTTTGAACCCACTTAGAGTTACCCATCATTCTATCTAGCCTCTCCCACATGGCACCTCTTCTCCAAGTGAAGTCTGGCCCTTGATACCCCAAATCAAACAACTCAGCCTCAGAAAGAAAATCATTGAACCTGTTTATTGCAGAGACAATAGATGAGAAAACAACTTCAGCAGCAGCATCATGTAAACATTGAGGGAAAACCAAATGTTCAAAAGATTTAGGTACATCCAAGACACTACCAACAACTTCAGCAAAGGTAGCCTTATTCCATTGGGCATTGATATCCACATCAATGGGGTAGGCCATTGAGGACATAAAGACCTAATATAGAAGTGGATGTGAATAAACTAAGAATAATTTACAGAAACAGACCATTGCAATTCAGCTCTCGCAAATAGCCAAATTTTGTTATTGGAGTTAGAGAAATGATCAAAATGAGGGAACTTCGTCTGAATTTTTTGGGAATTTTTAGTAACTAAAAGTTCAAAAATGGTAAAACACCAAACTTTATGGACTCTCACTAGATTTTTTAATCTCTTGAGAGAAGAGGTAATAGATTTTTTAATCTCTTGAGAGAAGAGGGGTGAGCAATACCCCTAATATTCCAAACAAGAAACTTAATCATTAAGAGAAGTTCCTCCATTTCCCTCTAGTCCTTGGATGGTGATCCATAGTAGTTGGGCCCTCCAAAGGCTATTTAAATTCTAACTTGCCTTTTTTCTTTTTACTGTTTATTTGAACTTGCCAATCTTTCGTTAAGACATCAGTTAAACTGTCAATTCTTTGGTCTTCAACTCTAATTGGATTAATACTGATTAAGCTGTCATCATGTATTACATTTTCCTTTAAATTTCTGTTAATACCAAAGCCTTCCTCCTGCTCCACAACACTATTGTTGGGTTTAACCCCAATAGTATTTTCAACTACAACATCAGTAGAAATAGCTGCCACTACCATTCCATCTATTTCTACTGGCCTAAAAGTATTTCTTACCACAGCAGGTTTTCTTTTAGATAGAGGGTGTAGTCTATAACACCTTTCCACATTATGTCCAAACATTTTACAATGCTGACAATATACTGGCTTTTGTTCCATTACTATTTGCTGCCAAAATCATTCTTCCGAAGTAACAATCCACACCCTATCTATTTTAGGCAAGTAGATGTCCCTTTCTACCAAAACTCTAGCACCAGCAAGTCTAGCCATATTAAAAGTAGGGGCATCAATTTTCAGTGGGCAACCAAGCACCCTACTAATACTGAAAATAACATTTTGATGGAAGTACTAAATAGGTAGGTTGGGAAATAGGAACTACAGGGGTTCCTTTGAGGGATCAAACTCAGGTGTCCACTTTATTAACTTCATTGGAACTCCATTGATAATTAGAGTTTGTTTGGAAAAAACCCTTGCATAGTCCTCTTCATTAAATAATGAAATTAGCAGATGCCTTCCATCTATTAGACCCAGCCTCCAAGCACCTGTTAATTTCAAATCCCCAAAGAATTTCCTTACCAAATCCATTTTAGGGTGGCCAAACTGGAATTTTGCCAACCAAAGTAAATTTTACTATTTCATTGAGCTCACTAATTTCCTGAGGGGAGAAGATAATTGCATGTTCTCCATCCTTTATTCCTAATGGATTAACAAAGGGGAAAACTCCCCTCCTAGCAGCAGCATCATGTAAACATTAAGGGAAAACCAAATGTTCAAAGGATTTAGGTACTTCCAAGCCTCTACCAACAAGTTCCTTAAAGGTAGCCTTGGTCCATTGGGCATTCATATCCACATCAATGGGGTAGGCCATTGTGGACATCATAGACCAATGACAAAGGTAGGGAAACAAACAGCAAAGGCCAAAGTCCAGCAGAAAGAGACAAGCAATTTCAGATCCTCAAAATGTATCAATCAGAAACTGAAACCAGGAAAACCAGCAAAGAAGGGAAAGATCAAGGAAAAAGCAGTAGCTAACAAAAACTTTAGCAATAGAACAGTACCAAAACTTGAAACAAACTTCACGGGCAAAACCCAAACCACCACCACAAACCTCATGGAGTCATTGATGAGAAAGCAAGCTTCACTCAGGTCTAAAACACCTCCAAGCAGCTCCATCATAGCGAAAACCCCAGCAGAGCACAGCTAGGTCCAGCTGCCAGCATCCCGAAAATATTATATATATATAAATATATATATATAAAGGAGTGACAGAGACTCCCTACATGTTAAAATTAAATAAGGTTACAAAGCAATATTTGGCTTGGTTCACAGCCAAAACCAAGGATTAACCAAAAAAGGGGAGGGCAAGGCCTCCCAAGAGAAAACAAAATGCAATATAACCTATCAGGAAAACCTATCCCCAAACAATAGGGCTAAAGAGTAGAAGGGAATGAAACATAATAAAATAGTAGGTCATAGGAAACACGAATCCTCTCTAGATAGGTGGTTAGAATCAACATCAGTGGACATCCCCCTTCTAATATAATGCAAATCAAAGAGATCTGCCCTAATCAACGAAGCTAACTCCACAAGAGGGGTAGTATAAACTTCTGGCAACAAAGGCAATGCTCCTTGATGTGCAAGCCAATTAGCACATCTGTTACCTTCTCTGAAAATGTGTTTCCAGATAATTTGAAGGTGATGATTCAACTTCATGTGAGTGATTTGCTTAACAACATGTAGAGGAAACCAAGGTGGGGAGATGTTATCTTTTAAAAGTTGGAATAGCCATAATGAGTCTATTTCCACAATTATTAGGTTCCATCCCATAACAACAACTGTTTGAAGGGCCCAAACCACAGGAAAGGCTTCAGCCTGCAAAGCATTAATAGCAAAAGTGGGAGATTGGAAACACAGCAGGCAATCCCCAGCACTATTTCTGAAAATCCCTCCAATTCCAACAGTGTGACTTCTATAACTCCCATCAGTGTTGATTTTGATCCAAGGATAAGAAGGTTACCTCCAATGGAACAACTAAAATTTTGGTGTGGCAGCAGAAACTTGGGTATTGAGGATTTGGGAACATCCAGGAATTTTAATCTTATACCCCATCATACTTAAGAGTATATGCCAAGCAGTTGGTAGCAATTTGTGTAGAATTTTGGATTTTCTCCTTATATTTACTGCTATTCCTTGCCATCCAAATGAACCATGTAGTAATAAAGAGTATCAATTCAGCATGGTTCGCTTTCCAAACTTTCTAGCAGTCAAGGAAGTTACCAAACTTCAGTAAATGGGAAGGGAAACTAAG
>NW_018224316.1:12027-13716 GCF_001263595.1 Phalaenopsis equestris
GAGGGGCTGAGGTATTTCACCCACATGGCATTACCCCAATCCTTATGGTGCCAATTGTTTAATTGGGAGTATGCAAATTTGGTAAAAGAAGTATTGGGAGGATTTTTAGTCACAATTCTAACTGGTTTCAGTGGAGTAATTGAGACTTTAAGAATTTGAAACACTTGTTCAGGATTCACCATAGAAGCCAACATGTCTCTATTCCAAATCTGATTATTCCAGCAAAGATGAATAGGGGTGTTGATAGCTGAGTCTAGAGAGGTTGATGGTTCCAATTTACCTTCTAGAAGCCAATTATCTAACCAAAAATCAACTTTTCCTTCTCCCACATCCCAGATAAAAAGGTCTTCAGCCACACTCCTAATCTGCAATAGCTTAGTCCAGATTTTAGAATCCTCAGGCTTTCTATATGTAATTGATGGGTGGGAGTGTTTGCAATATTTTAACTTCATATAGTTAGCCCACAAAGATTTTTGTTCTCTAAATTTAATCCTGAGTTTACAATAGAAGATTTCATGAAGTTGTTGTAAGGACTTCATGCAAAGTGCCAAGTCCCCTTGCAGCTAGAGGTAGAAAAAGCTTCTCCCAACTAAACCAGTGAGCATGTTTGTGATTGCCTTCCCATAAGTATTTATTGAACATCACCTCTAAAGTTCTCTGTGTACCTCTTTTCATCTTTGACATTTGCAAAATATACATAGGGAAAGGTTAATCTTTTTCCCTGAGACAAAAATGAATTAGTCCAACAAGAGATTTGTTTGGAGATTTTAGAAACCACCTCATCAAATTGAGTCTGCTTCTTACTTCCATTAATTAACTGTACCCCAAGATAAACCAAGAGGTTAGCAGTCGATTTAAAGCCAGTGAAGTCATTAATCCAATTGTTGGTAGCAAGATGTAGCTTATTGCTAAAAATAAGTTGCATTTCTTTGAGTTCAGAGAGAAACCAGAGATCTGTTGGAACAAGTTCAGCAAATTAACCACCTTCTTGATTGATGGTTTTAAGGCTTTAGAAAATAGTATGAAGTCATTAGCATAACATAGATGACTTATGGAAAATTTTGCTTTATTAGAAAATATGAGATGTTCCCTTTGAGAAAAATGATGGTTAAGAAGCCTAGATAAGTAATCCATAGCCAAAATGAAGATGTAAGGAGAAAGGGGGTCCCCTTGTTTAAATCCCCTAGTAGCTTGGAACTGCCCTTGAGAATTACCATTAATAAGAAAGGTATAATAATTATTTTTAAGCCACATGTGGATGATTTGACAGAAGGAATTTTGAAACCCCCTAGCTTTAAGAACCTCCAAGATAATATTCCAATTGATAGTGTCATAAGCTTTAGAGATATCCAGCTTATATATAAGATTACCCCCTCTGCAAGGCTTGTCAATATCCAGCAAGAGTTCCTGTGTAAGTGACACATTATCAGTAATTTGTCTACCTGTAACCAAAGCTGACTGATTAGGAGGGATCATCCAAGATAAATGTGGTTTTAATCTAAAAACCAAAAGCTTGCTAATAAGTTTAGACATCACAGTGGTGAGATATATGGGTCTAAAATAATTATATGGGTCTAAAATTGGGTCTAAAATGATCCCAATTAGATTTCTAGTCTCCCTTTGGGATTAGATTAATGATGGATTGAGCAAAATAATTGTCGGCACTATTTTTGGTGTGGATTTTGCCCG
>NW_018224317.1:0-588 GCF_001263595.1 Phalaenopsis equestris
CCATTTCAAAAATCTCAAGACAAGGAGAAAGATAGTGAAAACTACTCAGAACACATTGGGAAGACACAACAAAACTCGGAATTCATATATAAAAATAAAGTCAGACGAACTACAACAAGTAAATAAGCTTATCTCTAATTTCTCCCCAAGCAAACTCCTCGAAGTTCCTCTAAATCTCTTCCTTTCTTTACAGCACACAAAATTCCTCTTCGAAGTGGTAAGGAGGAAGAAATCTCTCACTTTCCCTCTACTCTTAAAATCTCTCGAAAAATTCCTCACAATTTTGACACTCTAGTAAATTCTCTATACACTAATGGAATTTCTCTAACCTCCATGACCTTTCTAACATCCAAGACCTCTCTAATTTTTGACCAAAATCTTCTTTTAAAGTTGTGGATGTCGCCTCATCATCGTCCTCATCAAATGCATTGTTGGACATAACCACCGAGCTCGCCGATGACGCCCTCGGCTGGCCTTCTAAATGAATTAAATCTGGAGTCTCGGGAAAATTTTTCCCTACGCGCCTATCTGCGTGTTGGGCTCGCTGTCGACACCGTTGTGCTCGCCGTCGGTGCCCTAGTTCAAATC
>NW_018224318.1:0-775 GCF_001263595.1 Phalaenopsis equestris
TCTTCAAGAAGAAATGAAGCACATGGAGCTGCATGGAAAGGCTAAGGTGAACAGAGTGTTTGAGAAGAAATCAGAGGTAGTCGCAACTGTAGCAAAGGAAAGCAGCCGATAAAGATATATGCAGAAGATCATTGTCAATCTTTGTCACAGTACTCTTAGAAACAGAGCAGTCAATCCAACCAACGGTCGTCTCAGGAGGGATCACCTCGAACACCGGGTAAAAGAATATCCCTTTTAGAGCGACAGAAAGTTGTTTATTCCTTCAGAGATGAAGCTGTACCTAAAATATTCAAAAGCTTGATGAAGAAACCAGAATTCAAACTGCCTGATCTAAAGAAACCCGAAGAGGTGGATAAAAAGAATGAACCTAATTATTGCCTGTACCACCAGTTGCTTGGGCACACTATAGATAAATGCTTCGTCTTTAAAGACTGGCTCGAGAAGAACCTCAAGGAAGAGAATATAACAATCCCAAAGGAGTATTTGAGAGAACCTGAAAAAGGTTCCATAAACATGATTTCAGCTGAGTCAATCTCCCCAATATATCCATATGTCAGAACAGATGGATGGAGTACAACTTGGGATGAACTCAAGTGATTCATTAAAACAAGCTTCTACAAATACTGACGAAGGATGGAATGAGGTCTGGAGCAGATCATCCAAGAAGATATTGAATAAGCTACAGTCTGCATCAAAACAAGCCTCCATTCAGAGTCTGCAGTATATCGAGCCCGAGATGGAGATTTCGCCAGAAAATCCGTCATCGTCAAGGACA
>NW_018224319.1:0-4184 GCF_001263595.1 Phalaenopsis equestris
CAATTACTTACACTTACAATCACTCACAACCCTAATATTGACTATTCTTAAAAAACTAGACAACGAACTCTCACCATTAGAAATCTTACACTTTTCTTTACTCAACTTGAAGTTTGACATATTGGTCCAAACCTCTAGCACTTAGTAGGTGGGGTCACTATGGGGGAACTCAGGATGAGTTACCCTTAGGACTGCTGGACCTTAGGGTTGACCCTGTGTGTTGGTCTAGGGCTAAGGAACTCACTTGCAATTACTT
The DNA here is from genome assembly GCF_001263595.1 of Phalaenopsis equestris. Taxonomy (NCBI): domain Eukaryota; kingdom Viridiplantae; phylum Streptophyta; class Magnoliopsida; order Asparagales; family Orchidaceae; genus Phalaenopsis; species Phalaenopsis equestris. The sequence goes on from NW_018224319.1 coordinate 257, forward strand.
ACACTTACAATCACTCACAACCCTAAACCTAAACTTCTAGGCTTTGGTCCCTTGATACTTTTGGGAGAATACTGTAGGTGGTCCCCTCTAGGCTAGGGTTTGGCTAAGACCACTACATAGAGGACCCAAAATGGGGTTTTCATTGATGGTGGTTGACACTCCAACTCTACCAAGATACCCAACCTAGCCTTTTGCCCCTAAAGTCCCCCAAATTACCTAGATACCCTTAGGACCCAAAATTTGACCAAAATTCCCAAATTTACCCAAAATACCCAAATTGGTTCAAAAATCATTGTTGTTTGGCACTCCAACTCTACCAAGACACCCAACCTAGCCTTTTGCCCCTAAATTCCCCCAAATCACCAAAATACCCCTCTTTGGCCAAAAATTCAAAAAATTCTAAAAAATTCCAAAAAATCTCAAAACCTCCCAAATATTCCCAATTTCATTTTTCTCAACTATCACATGACCCAATTTGGCCAATTTGACCATCTTTGATCAATACCCCCAAATTATCTTTTTAAGGCCCATATTTTCCCCAAATTAACTAATATGTCTATCCAATTTGTCTCAATTTACCCAAATTTTAATTCGAAACTAAAGTTAAATCTTGATATGACCAATATAGACCATATCCAAGCTCAATAAATCCATCCTTTGAACCTAATTTTGATTTAGATCAAAACCCCAAATTTGACCCTATGGCTTGATTCCACCAAATTTAACCCACAGCCCACTCAATTGGCCACAATTTGTGTTGAAAAACCATCCTAACATCCACATAAATCGAAATTGGCCTTCAATTGGCCTTGGTGAGGCCTCAATTTCATTTGATTTCAACCTAAGTCCAAAAGCCCAAAATTTGCCCTAAATTGGCCATGTCTCAAAATCTCACCAAATTGAGGGCCTTAAGCCTAAAATTTCCACTCCATCCCTTCATGAAAAATCTTCAAAACATCTCCATTGATCATTTAAACAATGAAATTTGGACTTAACCCAAGTCTAGCCAAACCTAGACCAATGTCTATCCTAACATGCCCAAATTGACCAAATTTCAAAAATCCATCAAATTGACCCACCAATCGAATTCAAAAATCACTTCAACCCTTTACCAAAAATCATCATAACAATCATCCACACAATGTTGATCAATAAATTTTGTCAATTGACATGGTTAACCTATCCCAAACCCAAACTTTGATCACTTGAACCCATGCATTAAACATGACCAAACCACAACTACCCTAAAGTCATCAAATTAACTCCACCTCAGCCATTGGTTAGACCCTAAGACTGAGCCAAAACCCATCTAACCAGCTAAACTAATCCATGGACCAAAAGTTCCCAAAATTAAGGGATTTTATTTCCAAAAATGCACATGCTTAAGATACCCTTACCAAAACTAAACCTCAATGCATTAAGTTGCTTTGATAGATTCTCGTGGATGCTTTGAACACCTAGCCACCTCCCCCTACCATGGCCGACCGACCCGGAGAAGCTTAAAACCAAAAGCCACCCCCATAGAACTTCACCCAACTGGAACTTCAACCAAATAAAACATAAAGGCCAGCTCAGCCAAATTAAGTTGTAGAGCTCCTCTGCCCTCCACCTAAGCAGCAAAATGCACCCCCTAATTGGCCATAATAACTACCCCTTAGCCATTTTTATAAAAAGCACCTCCCACGGCCATGGGAAGGGGTGCTAAAAATTTCTTAGAGAAACCTCTCGAAATTGACCACCGAGCTTCCCTAAGATCCCCTCATTGCATTCAAACTATTTTCCCCCACCAATTTCCACTGTCGGAGTTCAATTTGGAGATCGAAATCTTGTTGGAAACGAAATCTTGCTGGAAACCAAGACAGAGCCCAATTCACCTCCACAGTCCACCAAACTCAAATTAACTTCACCTACACCTTCACAACAGTGAAAGGAACTAAAGCCCCAACAAATTCCCCTCTCACAGAGCCTCTACCATAGCTCTAGACCAACACCCAAATTTGGAACTTTAAAAATTCATATCTTGGCGTAGAAAAATTATAAAAATAAAATAAAAATACTCACTTGCTCAGTGAATAGAGGAGAGCAACGTGGAAATGATTTAGAGTCCATTTTATCTATATTTTATTTTTAATTAATAAAACACTGATTTGAATGTTTTGATTTTTCATGCATGTAGTAATCACACTATGGCTTGAAATTTTAGTATGTTGTTTTCTCTGTCTTAGGGAACACTCTCTGATTTTTCCAAATTTAAAGGACGTCCCTAGACAGAGAATCATATTTTTCAAATTTTATGTGCATTATTTGTTTAAAATAATCATGGAAATTAGCATGTTATCTAGAAAAGTCCAAGAAACTTTTGGAAGGTTTATGATGACCAGAGGGCCATTGGGAAAATTTTTCATGAGCCAAGTCATTCAAAATACACCTAATCTTTACAAACCCTAAATCACTAAAATAATTAAATTTGAAAAATACAAACAACAAAATGACTTGATTTTTGACTCCACACACCATAAAAATTCCAAAGCATTTTGAGCTCATTTGATAACTTAAGTTGATTTTTCAAGATAAATAAAATTTTTACCACTAAAAAGATTTTTAAAACCACTAAAAAGATTTTTAAAAATCAGAATATAACTTGAAAAATTATAAAAATTTATTTTTTGAGTTCTCTGTGATTGCGGGTATTGTCTAAAAATAAAAACATAAAATGGTATTTAAAATAAAAATTTAATTTTTAACCTATTTTAAATATTTAAACCTATTTTAAATATTTAAATAATTTAAATATTTAAATAATCAAAAATCCTTAAAAAATAAAAAAAATAATAAAATTTGTAGAAATGTTCTAAATTGCTTCCTAAGCACTCAAGAATAATTAGAATATTTTTCCTAATTTCTAAATAAAGAAACTGAATTTCAAAGCTTAAAAATATTTTTTAAAAGCTAAAATGGATTTTCACTAAGAATAATTCCAATAAATCAATTAAAATTCATACAAATATAAAATTTTCTCCTTTAAGTTCTCTGACCTTAGGAAGATTTTTTAAAAATATAAAATTTAATTTTTCCCATTTAAAATATTTTATATTTAATAAATACCCCATAAATTAATATTATTCTTAAAATTCAAAAAAAATTCAAAAAATCATGAAATTTGGTCCAAAGGCTTTCCTGGTCTAGGTCCACCTTGAGTAAAAATTTCAAATGATTAACATTTATCTTGGTCAAGTTAGGAATTTTCTTTAAAAAATCATATTTTTGCATGAAAATAATTATATAAATTAAACTAAATTTTGAAAAATCACATTTTCTCCTCTGATGTCTTAATTAACCCATGAATGAGGTAGGATAAAAATTTCAAAGTCATTTGGATTAAATTTAGCCTTAATTAACATTTAGGCTTAATTCAAGAAGGAAAATGGGTAACCTCTGATCTTAATCAAATTATTTGGATGTTTGAAATACAAGGGGTTAATTGATAGAAACCAACCTCACTTTCTTAATTGAAAGGATAAGTTAATAAATTTCTAAATTATTAAAATTTGGAAGTTTATTAAAATAAATGAGCCCAGGACATAGGGGTATGACTTTTGAAGTCAATAATTAATCAATTTAATACCCCTATTTTAATTTTAAAATGAAATTTAAATAATGAATCATGGCCACCTGAAGCTTAACCTTTTCAGAAATAATTAAGACACTCAATTAGGTCTTAAGGGCTTAGTAGTGACTTAGTCTAAATCAAGACTGATTAAATGGAGATTAGAAAAACAAACTCAATTAAAGTTAGAACATCTTTCAAACATTACAAGCCCAATTAGGACCAAAATTTGGTTAAGTGTTCCAATAACACTAACTTGCCTCTTTAAGAGTCTTCACCCACATAATTTTCAAAATTAAATTACAGATGATAATTACCTTA
>NW_018224319.1:4234-7082 GCF_001263595.1 Phalaenopsis equestris
ATTAAGCAACATAATAAGTTTAAAAGAACTCGGGATTTTCCACCAGGAAGCGAGAGAGTAGCACGGACCTGCTTCTTTCTTTAGATCTGTTTGATACCTCGGAGATCTACTAAACTTAATATGTTTTGCTTGACAATATCATCCTTAATTAAACTCCTAAGGACCCACCAAGATATGACCTAGGGTTAGATAGGTCGTCAAAATTTTACTTCCCTGCTTCATACCAACTGCCTTAACATGCCTTTTGAGTTTCAGGTGGTGGAACGAGAAGACTCGCTAGGTACGCTTTTACAGTTTTTAGCGTTGTCTTTCTTGTACCTTCATATTGTACTTTTAAACCTGCAAATTTGAATGCTAAACATAGACGCTAACTTGCATGAAAACTAAAACTATCAGGATAGACAAAAAACCAGAACCAAACTACAATGAAAATAAACCAAGAAAAATTCACCCCACAACATTTAAAATATAAAACAACTCAAAATTTAATCACAAACATCACACAAAACCATAATTGCAACTAAATTAAGATGTCTCTATCGGATGATCGGGAATCCCTCAGAGGAGGTAAACTATGGTTGCTAACGAGGCTTTCCACGGTCTAAATGAAATTATGAAACCCATTAAGTTGTGTTTTGTAAGTTCATTTGTCTTAAGTGAATCCAATAGAAAATAGTGGTGCCGAAATGAGGGAATCATAGGATCCTAACAGGTGTCACTCTAATCAACTTTAACATGCCCCCATAAAATTTAAAGTACTTCAACCATAGGGCCACTTGATTTGACATCATAACTTGACACACTACAAAACTCAAAGTTGTCGCGGCAAGGAGCTTGGAGCTAGCATGGTGTGCAGCACAACCATCTTCAATAGCAAAACCTGTCTTCCCCAGCTAAACCAATATTCCTTCCTTAGATATAAACAACAAAGCCATAGGACTTCGAGGTTACTTGCTTATGCAACGTAAATCCTCACCTTATCTTTAAGCCTTTGTATAGCCCTGCTATACTACATAAGCCCTAACTCGTCTTAAGATTATGAGGTTGTAGTTCATCATGACCTAAACCCTCATATCTTTCAGGAGATTTGTGTGATCGTTTCACATGAATGTAAGCCCTAACTAACAAAATTGACAGAATGGAACACCTAAATATTTCTCCTTAAAACTTAATCCAAAAATTAGGATAGCTTGGGAAGTCACCGATGTTCTCCTCTGGATCCATGACATCCCCTAGTTTTTCCTTCTTTAGACTTTACAACAAAATGTTCCAAACTTGAACCAATCTCCTTTCACACCTCTACGTTCAATTTCATTTGAAAAGTCCTACCCTTTGAAACTCCTTGAAGATAATATTTCTAGATTTTTATCGAGAGTCTTCTTAGGTGACTTTGGTCATTTAAGATGTAATTAACTATAGAGTCCTACCCTTTAAAAAGTCCTACCGTTATAGGAACCATATCCGAACCTAGTTTAAAATAAACCCAATTTAATTTTTCATATTAAATAGAGGAATTTGTCGGAAAATAAAACGGTTTCGTAGACCAAACAGACGTCATGCATTTCTTAGTTTATTTGATCGAGCCTCATCCTCAAGTATTGTGTTTATCCTTCGGGATAGATACATGGTTTGAGGTAAAACGCACTTTCATTTAAACTACGAAAAATATGGGGTCAGTTTCATTTTCATATTTGATTTTAAACTTAAATATATATGTAAATTAAAATGTCCTTCCGAAGTGGGCAACGGGATTTCAATTCTAGTGACCGACAGCTTCTTATGGGCGACTTTCCAACCAAAAAATAGCGTCGACAGTTTCTGGCGACTCCGCTGGGAACAAGCTTTTCTCCCCATACAAATGAAGAAATATTATCTTCACACCATTGGTAATATGTCCATGTCCCTCTTGGACCAAATTACCCTTCTTTCGTTGGCATACTTTACCCATTTTTGTCTTGGGAAAGTACGGCTAACTCCTTGGACTTCAGGACTAGCTGTTCCTTTGAACAGAGGGGTTCAGGAGGCCATTAATGACTCTTTCAATTCTCATATGGGGTCGGATCCCCAATAGGTGTGTCGGTGGACTAGTTCCACCTGGGCATTGTGTGTGAAAAATGGGTCCCGTACTAGGTCCTAACACTAAGTCCTAAAATACTTTACATCTCTCTTCCAAAATTGATTTGCTATTCTGTAAATTAAACAAAATTGTGTTGTACTGCGCGCACTTTGAAATTTTCTTATATTAATTATATTTCACACCTCTTAATGTTTCTTAAACAAAATTTTAAAATACCCATAAATTAAGACCCACCTGGTCTACAGATCAACCTCTACTTTCAGTGCTTGCATTAAAAATTATGATCTTTTTGGCCATATAGCTAACCCTGAAACTTTCTTTTTTCAAGCCTGCCGCAATGTCCTACCCAACGCTGACCTTTTCCAGTAACCTACCAATGAGCCACGAAGCCCATAATCTCGCTCCTACCATCAAGATTGGAGCCAGATGATTGGAGCCAGATTTGAAGAAGATTTGAAGACCTTGAGGTCATCCTCGGGAAAGCACCGTTTGTAGAGTTGAAGATTACCACTCCAGAAATACAGGAACCATCTGCAGAATTCAGTCTGAACTGCCTTCAAGACTTCCCTGTCTGCAAGAAGTATAAAACTACTGCCAACGCAGCACTCGCTAAATCTGCTAGCCCTGATGCTGTTAAGGGGAAAGAAGTAATGATAATTGAGGATCTGACTAAGGGATTGGTTGTCCCGCCACCAATATTCAAAATTGGATCGAGTTCAAAATCGGATCATGTTCGGGGACTGTGCCGCAGACTCGAACCCAAAAAAGGAA